>NC_056733.1:1403439687-1403739687 GCF_019279795.1 Protopterus annectens
ATATGACACATGTGGTGCGTAAACACTCTGGATTGTGAGTGTCATCTGTGATGTGGAAACCCCATGAACCCCCATATGGAAACAATGGGAACAAGGCCCCCACCCATGGCCAGTCACAACATCAGCTTCATGGCCCTAAAGGTGCTTGGGCTGGAGGCCCAGCAGGAGGAGCATGTGGACCCTGTGAGTGTGTACTGAGGGCCTCAAGGTGCTGTAGCACATCCCTCAAGTCTCTGTGGAGCTCCCTATGCACCAGACCCTGGGCCTGGCCTCGGGTGACAAGATCATGTCTGTGTGCTTTCCCGGGGGGGGACACCATCCCCTGAGATGGTTCCACCTGAAGGTAGTGCAGGACCAGTAGATGAGGAGGCTCCAGGGTGGATTCCACATGTGATGTGGCCTGGTAACATGGCCAGATGATGTGGGAGAGGTGGTTCTGCTGGCAACTATTCCCTAAACATGCTATTGTGTCACTGTTATAGACCATATGTGGGTAGTAATAGTCCACACATTCCCGGATCATGTCCAACGGCATGCATAGATATGCCCACTAACACAAAACAACAGATGTGCAGCAATCACATAGCAAACTGACCGCGTGCATATATGTAACCATAGTGGCCCTTACAATGGCATGCAGGTGACATTGTCTGTAACAGGCCAGCAATGATAGTATCCCTACAGGGAATATGGCTACAAACACACAGCACAAAGTGTTGTACAATATGATATACGTCCCAACGGTAGGTATTCTGTAGACATACCTATTGAGTTGTGTGATCAGATTGCTGTTGCAGATATGGTGTGGGGGGGGGGGAGACAGAGATGTGTATTAAAAACTATGATAACCTTGCTGTATGAGGTGCTCAGACCTTTTTCTATCTTTATGTCTTTCAGGCAAGATGTCCCATGAGAGGCTACCTGTTTACACAGGGGATGAGAATGAGGTTATCATCACACACCTGGTGAAGCACTACTAGATGTTGTTTGGCTGAGCAGCCCATGAGCAGCAGGAGTGGACCAACCTGTGTAACAATCTTGTCCACAGGGTAAATGATGTCGGCCTGCATAACCGCAGTTATGAGTAGGTCCTGCATCGTTGCACAGACCTACTTCACAATGCCCGTCAGTGTGCTCCTGCAGTCAGGGGGTACCAGCTTGCAACAGGGGGGGTCATGCTATCCAGCCCCCCTGACACATGTTGAGGAGCTCCTTGCCAGCCTCGGGGCACCTGCCCGCCCGCCCACACACACACCACCTGGCGGAGAGCATAGTGGAGGTGGGTGGTACCCACACAATGGTAGAGGAGCATGCAGGTAAGGCCACAGGGCACATCATAGACCACTGATGCGTATCCATCTGCATCTGTACAGTTAGATCACACATATGAGAGATGACATATATATAGTCTGTTGCTGCATAGTAATAATAAACATATGTGCATAATCTGTAGTATTGTGGGCTTGTACTGTTGATGTACTGTAATACTGCACCCACCCTGTACCAATGCCACAGCTGTGGCTACTGACATCACATCTCTCACACACTTATGTAGGTCCCTCTGGTATACCTCCAAGGCAGCAGTCTGTAGCTGGTGAGTATGGTGTTTGCTCAGGTTTGCCAATACACCGGTCGTGTTATGGCTATGGTATATTCCATGCACACATTTAACACACCTACCCATAATGCATGCCGTACATGTTCATGTATTGTTGCTGTTAACTACACTGCATCACAGTGGTCACCATGATGGTGTATCTGAAGGGTATGTCAGACTCCTGCAATATAACTAACATCCTGTCATTGCAAAATGTGTGCACAGAGATGAATGGCCTACAGTAGGGACATGTGTGAAACATTACCATTATACAGTGCTACAACAGTATATATACCACTATTACAATGGCAACTCTTACAGATCTACACTATGTCATATTACCATACAGCAGTCCACAACTCGTACAACCTGCAATGTGGTCCTAACATGAGCAATGAGTGTGTAATATGGAATCGTATGTTAGGACAGCAAAAATGAGGAATACATACCTTCAGGAACACTGGAAGCATGTGTGTGCACACACTCTAGATAAAATATAGTGGAAGCAGCTGTTGAGGTACTGATCTTATACATTTGTCATGGAAATGCACCTTTCAGCAAGTACACATCCTCAATGTCACACCAAGAAATGGTCTGCTGTCCAAGATGTTTGGCCATCAAATGTGCCCACTTACCTGTAACAGAGGCAGCCGTGACTTGCACACATCTTACATGCCATGGTGTGGGCCCCATACCCAACAGGTAGCTCCCAGGATTTGGACATGTAGCCATACCTCACCATTACATATACCATGGCAAACAGTGCAGACAGTCATGTATGTGGCGGGGATGTATGAGACAGGAATAATGTAGGAAATATACAAATGGCCATCCAAGACAGATGATGTCACATGTATCAAACCAGTCATGCAGGCTGCCTAGTAACATGCCACAACACTGAGGGAGTTGCAGGAATGTCTAGCAAGTACTAGCTGTGCAGTACTCATGTCAGCAATTGCCTGGACTCTGCAAACATGTGGCCCATGGGTTAGGCTAATCAGATGTGACAGCTGTATCTCAGGAAACATCAGTCAGGCCTCTCTATAGGTAGTGTATGCATAACAGAAGAGGTCCCCAAAAGCATGCATTGCTATGTGTACTGGTGTACCAAGACCACATTGGAAACCTACAGACAGTATCATTTAAGACATATGTGCTGCACAACCAACGCCTCACCCCACCTCAGGCCCACCATCCCTATTTGTACCGTGCCGGTGCCAATGTACACCTGTAGGTTTGCCATTCATTAGCTAGGACTAGGCTGTTTCATGTGGTGTTCAGTGTTTGGGACACTGCAAACTGACACACATGTGTAGGCAATAGTTGTCAAGCATCTGCAAAAAGGCTGAAGGTGGAGAGGAGGTGTCATCATGACACAACAGCGCACTGCAGCAGAGATCCAAAGGATGCTACAAATGGCTGTATCTGCACACAGTTAGGGTCAGGGACTGTGACGGACGTAACCCTGTCTCCACAGCAATAGTGATGGCAGTGTGTGAACTCCAAGGGATGTGCACATGAGTTGACCTTGCAATCATGCAGAGTTGGGGGACATCAGGACGGGTATACTAACCATATACTGGCAAATGCAGATGGCCCATGCTAGTATACCCCTGCCAGGAATAGTGACTGCTGTAGTACACATAACAGTAGGTGCAATGAGCCATCATGATAATGGCGTGCACACATATGCACCCACGAAGTGTATGCATCTCAATCAGCATCAGCACAACTAACACATTTATTTGATACTGCATTTGATTGTACAGGGCATATGTCACATTATCAGGCTCTTGTAATGTTAACATATGCAGTAATGTGGTCCCATGGCATATCAAGGAAGAGGGCATCATATCAATAAGGTGTGTACACTCCCCATAGCCATGGTAAGGTTTGATGGTTGTCAGTGTAATAGTATTGTATTGGTCATACATACACCGCTGATGACGACATCTGTAAATCGGACATCAGGCATTCACAAATGACATCTGTTCACATATCATCCCAGGTATGTGTCAGACAAATGCATAGGGGCTGTGAGCAGCAGAGCAGACATAACTGACACAGTAATACACATTCAGGAATGGTGTGTACATCTGTGAAGTATGGTGCATAGTATATGGCAGGGTGCTGAACAGGTGCACAGCAATACTGTTGTACATGGGTGCAGTGTTTTCCAGGGGAAGGGGCATCACCTACTAACACAGCCCATGCATCACACACATGTATATTGTTGCTATCATGGATTGACTATAGCTGCAATGCATGCTGTTGAGTACCATATGTTATGCATGTTGACAGATGGGTAATGGGATGTCTGTGTGTAATATCTTCGTACAACCTCACCTGTAAGTGTGTTTGTGTGTGTGTGTGTATATGTGTGTGTGGGGGGTTATTTTGTCTGTAAGTACAATCTGGTGGAGTGGAGGGGGGTTGATGCATGTAGGATGCGTGTGTGTGTGTGTGTGTGTGTGTGTGTGTGTGTGTGTGTGTGTGTGTGTGTATGTGTGTTTGTTTGTGTGTCCAAGTATGCACATGTGTGATTGTGGGGTTGTTCATACATCTCGACTTCCCTTTGGAATCATGCAGTACATGGACATGGACTGACACATGAGACACCAGGAATACTTGTCTGATATGTAATCTCAGGACAGCTGATAGTATAATAAGGTCTGTAGCATGGAACATGCATTGGGAGGGAAACTAGACACCAGGTATACTGTTAAAATTACAATCAGCAGAAAGGTGAAAGAATACCCATGTATGCAGCACTACAGATGCATTGGGAATTACTAGACAACACTAGTGAATGTATCCAAATATTATTGTTGTCCACATAATAGGTTGATTGAACAACAGATCTTGCATTTACTGAGCAATAGTTACACATGACACTCCAGTGCGTGACATTATTGAGTGACTGTAGTAGCCCCTAATATATGGGAGCCATGCTCACGATGTGTGGACATACCCAGGATGCACACTGGATGACAGCAGTGAGGCCTTGTAAAACCAACTCCAATCAAGTCAGAGAGGTAATGCAGTAACAGGTCATGTTTTGTGATCACTTGTCTAGGCAATTAGAAGAATGATACATTAATGACTGGTATTAATGAGTGTAAGTTCCCAAGTGTGATGCAGGATGGGGAACTTAAGAGAATAAACTTGGGACAGTCTGTAAACTCAGGGACAGGTAGGTATTATGGTGGAATGTCAGTGTGTGTGTGCGTGTGTGCGTGGGTGCATGTATGTGTGTGTCTGTACTGTTAAGCAATGTCATACAGGTCTTAAAGTGCATTTCTTATTTTCCCCTCACAGGTGGTGAGGTGGGTCAGGGTCCCTTCTGCATGCAATCTGATGTTGGTGTCCATACAGACACTGAAAATGATAGGTGTGTTGAGCACAGGCGGGTTTGTCAGAGGCCGAAACTGTGCCATCATTTGACATCCCCCTGTTATCCACCCAACCCCTGCACACAGTCACAGTGCTATAGATACCCCATCACCAGTGGCCATAGCAGAGGGACAGTTGGTGGTTGGAAGTGCACAGGACAGTCTGGTATCTATGGCTGCTGTGTCTGGACACAGCAGCCATAGCCAGATGTTTGGCAGGGTACCACATAGGCAGATGCACAGGGGTGCTCGTGGGAGAGCTGCTGGTCATTGTGCTCCTGGCAGAAGTGCCACATCTGGTACCACCAGACACATGTTTCATGCTGTTATGGAGGTGCAGGCACATATGGAATGGTACACCAGACAGGGTCTGAGGCTGCAGAGGGCTGCTTTTTCAGCTGTAAGTGACAACATCCGTGATCTTGCAGGTGCCCTCTGTTATTATACAGAGGTCATGGATAGATGGTGGGGTGAGATGGTGGGCCTCCTCGACTGTGAATTGTCCATGCTAGAGCATGTGGTGGAAGTGGTACGATGGCCACGTGGACGTAGGCCAGCAACACCAACATCTGGAGGTCGATGTGGACATGCAAGGGCTCCAAGCTGCTCCCGTAGTAGCAGTACCAGCCCCAGTACTACAGGGGGGAGCTGTACACACCACACCACAGCAGGCCACATGCACGTGGCTCTGGCCAGTCCCAGGAAGGACCTAGTTCCAGTGGACATATGTCATCATCAAGGGAGAGTAGCATATCGAGGCTTGTACCTGGACATGCCCGTGAAACCCCTGGCAGACACAGTTCCCATGTCCATGGCCGGAGGCGGTGAACTGCACACCCTGCCAGGTATTGTCTGCAGCTGTCCAACAAGCACCTATATAAGTCAGCCACATGGTAGAACTGTGTGCATGCATTCCCACACACAATATAAACACACCTGGGGCAACCCCATACCTACACACACCACATCACTATGGACATATCAGTTATTAAATCCCCTCACTCACACACATGGTGTGAAACGTATGGCCAAGCCTAGGTCTCTGATAAACCAACAACACATCCTGTGCATATGATGATACCTGTGCTACATCCCTGTCATCCATAACATTGATGCAGGGACAGGCTAATATGGTTCTGATGCACATGGTGACTGTACTACAGTGTACCAATGTACTGCTGTGTAACATGTCAGCAGTAATGTTTAATGCTTACATGTCAGGTAGGGTAGCTGTCTAGCCATGATGCATTATAGCTGTTAGTAACACTGAGTGATTGTGGTCTCCATAATGTTATCCATTTGTGTTGTAGGTGTCCATGTGTCAGCAGGTGGATGGTCTGCTGTCATATATCACAAGGGGTATGGCACTGTGGTGGCACCTTAGCTGTGCTATATCCTGGGTACAGGTGAACACATGTCACAGATCTGTATAACAGTTACTGCCTGTGTCACATGGCTGATAGGTCTGGGAGTGGTGTATACAGGTGTGTGCAAGGTGGCTGCTGTTAGTAGCCCTTCTACAGTGGACAGTGGTAGTTGTACTGGGTCGTACATACCACATGTTTGTGTATAACACACACAGAGGCTTAGGTTTTGCACTACACAGAGAATACTGTACACATGGATGTACGTACCTGTGCAAGGAACCTGTTGTAGCCTATGTAATTCCACCAAGCCAGACTATGCAGAACAACTCATTGTGGAATAAGCAGTCTGCTAGTTTGTCATTGACAATATCGGCAGGGTATATGTCCCCTTCCCCAATATAGTGCAATCCTCAACACGGTAAACATATGTGTGCTGGTATAGGTGGAACACCCCTACTCTTTGGAGGGTGAGAGGTGCTGTCGAACCACAGATAGTGTGATAGACAAATACATAACCTGTTAACATGCACTGTACAGTATTACGGTCAGCTACACGGTGGGGATACACTCAACAGTAACCGCAATGATGTTGGCTGTGTCCACAACAGCCACACCCAGCTATATATACCAACCCCAGTATTGCTGCATACCTATACAGTGGGGAAGATGCCATTTACACAGCTAACAGTAGTTGTGATGGAATGTATGTCCACAGTCCATCAGTGCTAACTACCTTGCCAGTGTGTCCAATGTGTTACAGGTAGGTTGTACACAGCACATGCATAACTGGGCTGGATAGTGTTATCAGTTACCTGTATGGTTGATAGTAACAGTGACACCATACAGTGGTACATAGAACATGTACTGGGGGTGCCATGGTGTATACTCAGCACCCACACCCCACTGTGGATATTGTATGCACTGGAGCCCATGATGACACTCTGACATACCCACCATCACACATTGACCAGGACTGAAATACAACCCCTTGTCCAGCCCAAGAATGCTACTACAGGGATATGCATCTAATGCACATACCACAGGCATAGTAGGGTGATGCATTGTCATGTCTCTCCTATGGGCAGCAACATCACTATCCCTAATACTGTGTGGCAGTATGTATTGTAATAGGAGTATGTGGCCTCAGAATGCTGTATCCTACATATATACACACATGCACACATACACACACTTGCCAGAACTCAGTGGGTCCCATGCCTATCAGCCCATTTGTACAACAGTGTTGTGCTGGTACTGCATGTAATGTCCGGTACAGCAGCAGCCACATCTAACTATGGCAATGGGTGGTGCGGTGGGTGTGAAGGGCCTCAAGGTATTCCCAACTACAGGTCTACTAACACACAGACACTGATATTCTCAGTAATGCACACATACACATTTGTCAGTACTGGGGTGCATCAGTGCAGGTGTTCATAGGTGTGTACCTGGCTATTGTCCATGGAGAGATGGGAAGTGTAAGGGATGTGTGTACAGTGGTATCATGCCACCTGCCATGTGCCAGCAGGCCATCTATCTACAGACACCACTGTGGTGACCCTCAGGGTGAGAGTGACAAGCATCAGCCAACCTTTGGGTGCCTCCTGCAGAGGGCCGGTGAGGTGAACCAGTGGACATGTAGGCAACATGTATTACATAACATGGTTAGTGTCTGTCTTGGAGACCTGTACCCAGGCATGTTCTGTTGACTGTGGTAGTGTAATTGAGGTATCCTTGGCATGTGGTGCATACAGGGTGTTGAGTCCTATCTGTCCAATTTGTAACACAACTGGGCAGACATGTCAGTGTCAGTCAAGCATAGATTGCCTGTACGTATCCAAGATGGATACCTGACATCTGCACATCTGTACAGGGACTGACAGACATCATCTCACCAACTAGCTATGCAGTAGGATGAATGTGTTGACAGACAGACATCTGACACCGATAGGGATGCCGTTACTACATGATGGCAACCCTCACTGACATGTGCTTTACAGACAGTAGTCTACAGTTATTTTCTACATGTCAGATGATTATCCAGTAGGAAATATATAATGTAACACAGCTCACACACCAGGAACATGTAGGAAATATATAATGTAACACAGCTAACACACCAGGAACATGACAGTGAGGGCTCAGAGTCCATCTATGCATGCAGGGGTGTTTGTTTCCAGTACTACAATTAGTAATCTACTCTTGCTTGGGAAAGCACTTTCAACAGTAGTAACGTAATGATACACTACATGCCAGTGTAACTACATATAACCTGGGATACTACCCTTATATGTAACACATTCACATGGATAAGATTGTTGTACAAGCCATATATACTCAAGTGTCCCAGACAGGAGACTCACACCCCTTGCTCCTGTAATGACAGCACATAGATGCATGTTGTGTACATGGCATTACATACACTTATTACAGATGTCATTACCCTGCTATGTTATCAGACTGGGATATGAGCACTGGTTACCAGGGCTGAGCTATGCTTAGCAGGTGTCAGCATTGCTGCAATATAACAGCTAAGCACATTTGCGCACTGATAAGGGAAGCCTACACAATGTAAGCGCCCGAAAGTTTAACCGTACCTTAGCACCGCTTAGGTTTGAGCAAACCCACACAGTCGTGCTTAAAGCTGCTCACAACTGCCTTAACCACTCTGTATCCAGCAGTCCTTGTTCTGCCCAGCAACAAAATAAACAGCCCTTGCAGGGCTTGAACCCAGGACCCTGTACACTATAGTCACAACAGTTAACCACTACACCATGACAGCTGTGAAGACAGTTGTTTTTTCAATATATCTGTCAGTACACATATTGAATAGCATTGAACAATTGCTGTGACTTCTACAATTGTGCAGTACTTGTCAGTGATATTACTGTTGCATCACATATGTTGTTATATCTAAATATACACATATCAGATACATATAGTGTAATACATCTGGGAAGGTATACACAGCAGTAATGTTTACACATGACAAGGATATGGATATATACATATACATATGTAGATATATGTCTACATTTACATACACATATATATTCATATATATGTATTTATACACATCTGTATAGTGCATCATATATAGATCTCTGTATATATATATATATATATATATATATATATATATATATATATATATATACATTATATATATATATATTTCTGTTTATGTCGATATATATGTAGATATCTATAACTATATGTGCATATATATCTATATATCTGTATATGTGTAGAAGTATATAGATGTGTATATGTATATGTATGTATATATATATATATATATATATATATATATATATATATATACATATATATATATATATATATGTATATATATATTATATATATATATATATGTGTGTGTGTATGTATATGTATATATATGTACATACATACATATATATATCTCCATATATGTATGTAGATATGTATATGTGTATATATCTATATAAATATATAGATATGTATATATATCTATATATACATATATCTATCTATATATATATATATATATATATATATATATATATATATATTTATATATATATATATATATTGATCTAGGTCTTTTGATCGAAAGATCAAAAGTCCGAATCCATTATTACCGAACATACTTTACCGAAAGTGCTTTCCTCGAAAAAGTGCTTACGGTAAAGCATGTTTAAAAAAAAAAAAACAACATTAAACCTACTTCTATGCAGGGGGGCAAGTCCTCCTGCACCCCCCCATGTGGGAGGCTGCACCCCCCCACACCCCCCCCACTTTAATATTCTCACTCCGAGGTCGCACTACAGTGGGGAAAAGGGAATTTTTCCTTATCTGCACCGTAGTACGACCGTCACAACAAGCATACCTATCTGAAAGTGCTGCTTCGGTGAACAGCACTTTCGGTTAAGTATGCTTGTTGATTTCTGCTTCAGTGGAAAGTGCATTCGGGGATCTGTACAGATCCCATATATAGATATATATATATATATATATATATATATATATATATATATATACATATATCTATACACACATATATGTTTACCATATGTCCAGAACATGGAGTGGAGTCATACCTCAGCACCAATAGTCTCAACCTCTTAGTGCAAAGGGGATGTCATGTATGTATTGCAGGTATATATGTAGACTGTTGCTACTGTAACAAGGGTTGTCTTAACAGACATGTTGTGTGTGGGAGGTCACATCTGCTATTGAAATGTACACCATCAGTTACTGACAGACATCCTAAGGTCATCATAGTACAGTACTACTGATATCACAGTAATGATCCTGTCGACTACAGCAGAGATATGACCAATATATGTGACAGTCTGGCACACTCTGGTCAGTCCAGAGGTTTACACAGATCTCCTTAGTGTGAGACATGTGGACGAAGCCTGACATTGTGGATGTTAACAGCCATGTATATAGGTATATCACTTAAATACTGGACTACATGTGTCTACACAGTTTATGTATTCACACACTCCTGCCTGTCCTGACACATAATAACTGGTGGTGCAGAGGTCACATGGCCTCATACTACCCACTAGTTAGTGGCATACATCTGTACAGCATCCCATTGCTTTGTCAGAAATACACAACAGTTATGGTGGCCCGGCAGCAGTACATCTGGCAAATATCTGGACATAACATCACAGTGGGTAATTACACTAAGCTGCTAGGCATGTAACAAAGCACTGTGCAAACTACCAGCAGACTGCCACAACACTGGCCTACATATCTTATGGGGGAATAAACGTACCTGCAAATATAGCAGGCTTTACAGGCATGTCACAGCATAGAGTAACAGACAGCTGTGTGAAAGTGCATACCCACAACCAATGTGAACACAGGCACAGCCACATATGGTAAGCAAGCTTAATATTACACTATATGGACTGTCTGATCAACACCATCCTCATATGTGCCACTCACACACTAACCCTACATATACTGGGCCATGACACAGTGTGGTCCAATGCCTGTATGTTTTATGGGACACATGTGTGTTTGGCCCTACAAACATGTGAGCCCATAGGGTACCATACACTGGAGCAGCATGTAACATCAGATAGAACAGGACCAAGAACAATGACATCTACCACAAGAACAATGACATCTACCACAGTCTGTACACAGGCCAAGGTGCATATTCACAATACACATACTGTCGACAGTCACCATAAGTACACAGACCTCACTACTGTACACACAACCACAGAATGCCCAGGTTATGTCCTCAAATATAACCCCTACTATACATAGCATGTCTAGCAGTCTGATATCTGACTGGCTTGTTATCAGGTATGATGTCAATAAATAATGGTGTACAGAACATATGCACCTCTTACTACATGACATATGTACAAAGGTTGACAGACTTGTGGCTGGAGGCACAAACACAGGGACAATATTGGCATGTTGTGATACCCTCATACATTTACTGTTGTAACAGGGTTTGTTGTGACATAAGTCCTATGAGGGATATGAAGTCAGTAACTCTCATGGCTGTCACCATGTACTGACTGCAATCCTCAGACTATGCTTCTGCAGTTCTAAGATAGGTGATCTGTGAGTAACACAAGAAAAATAAGGCTCCAAACACTAGCCAGTCTGCATATAACCCTACAGGTGGGAGTTTCCTCAAACACATAACACTGTCATGATACATATTAAATCATGTAGACCAGCCCTATCCATACAAACCCTGTTAAACCAACATTACTCCATATGCAGAAGAGCAACACTTACATTCTGTAGTCATGTCTGGAACATCCCTCTCCTGTTTGTTGGCCTGCCTCCACAGTGTATGTTGTTAGAAGTATATCCCACTACCATCTGTGATGCTGTTTGCCAAACACCGACATGAAGTCCTGCTCACAGTGAATGAAAAAGGCCAACACCCACATGATGTTCCTAGTTATAGGAGTGTGTTTCCATGCAACTGGCTATATGAATATTACCGCAGCTGTTCCACATGCAATCAGCTAATGGGGGACTGCAATCTGTGCAGAGGACATCAGCTGATCATGAGCATCGCTTACAAAACACAAGTCGCTGCCTAAGCAAAGCAGGTGTAGTTCTCCACATCCACCAGAGAGGGAGTGAGAGATACAGAGACAAAGTAAGACAGGGAGGGGGTGGGAGAGTAAAACCTAAGTATGTTTGTGTCACACACTTACCAGTACGGGGTTTCAAACCTCTTCCTGACTATGTATTACTATCACATGTCTATGCTGTTATTGCATGTGCCACAGAGCTTACATGTTGGGGAGCTGCCCAAAGGTATATTCAATGGTGAGTGACATCAGCAACAGTGATAATGGAGGGAGAAGGTAGGTGTAGTACACATGCTGTCCACATGAACAGATGTCAAGGTCGACACAACCACACTCTCTCAGGGACTCACACACATTAACACAGTTGACAGGGTCAGGATTAGACTTCCTAACTAGCTACTTTGCTACACTACGATAACACACAGGTATCACATGCACCACAGGGGTTATCAGGATGATATATGGGCAAAGGGTATGTCAAGGTGTCTGACATTAGAAGGCATGCTTCAGTAGGCCAATGGGAGGTGTAGCGAGTGTGAATGGGTCCAAATCATTATACTCCACACACACACAGACACAGGTTTGACAGTACTGACATGCATGGGTGCATTGCTTCACAGGTGTGTAGTGGTTGACTTTGCCAGAAGGCTGTACAAGGCTAGGTAAAGGGTATACCTTGGCATGAGGCAACATGACAATGGTCTGCAGTGTGGCTCAGGGGTGTAGTGTCTGGATTGGCCCACACAGGTGGGTATTGTATTCACCATCCAGTCATCTGGGTTACTATTGTGAGTGGCCAGTGCTGTGCAATGCTTGCCATGTATGTGTTCTATATTCCATGACATGGACGGTGTCTGGGATGTGCACACATCCCACATGCATGTTCTGTGAGATGTGGAAGTGTACCTGGGGTGTCTGGGGCATGTTGTGTAGACAGATTGTTATCATCAGATGTGCCATTCCTGACCTCATGTGGTGAGAACTGGAAATGGACACTAGGTTGACCCTGCACCTACATCGACAGCATGATACAGGTATTCCCTGGTGTCAGTGGCATCTGTCCATACAGATTATGTGTATAAGGCATGGTATGTCCTTTGTGGTTTACATTTGCTGGCTCTACAGTTGTTGCAGGCATCCAGTCGGGAAAATAGTGAAGGAGCACTGTATGCAATGATTTACCTATTGTAGGGATGGGACAGGGTGTCATGTCCTCTGTAGTCCACTGCAATCACACCATGGTTACTATCTGTGGGCAATATGCAGGGAACTACCAACATTGTGGTTGTTGCCTAGCTGAGTGTGTTTGTGTATAAGACATGGGTGGAGAGTGTTCTCTGGGTAACACAAGGGTTGCCTATATTGTTCACCAAGCCAAGATGTCACATGTATAGGTATGGATTGTCTACCCCAGCCTGTCTGCTGTTTGACATCTGTTATCCTTGTAAGGTGGACTTTGGGACATATAATAGGCCCACCATATAAGAAATTTGCAAAACAGACTCTATTGTTACACACTTACAGCTACCTCCACATAGGATACGTATAACAAAGACACACACACACACACACACACACACACACACACACACACACACACACACACACACACACACACACACACACACAAACACATACCCCCACACACACACACACACACACAGACACACACCAAGTCTCACAGTTGCCATGTCTGGAATTAGAGCTCCTACCTAACTAGTACATCACACTACAGCATTACACAGTTATAGCACGCACCATGAGGATTACTAGGCTACTTCTTCCCCAAAGGTGTATTTCAAAGTGAATGAAATCAGCAGGCTTGCCAAAGTAGGGCAATGGAATTTGTAGTGACTGTGAATGGCCTCAAAAGCATTGATCCCTACACAGACAAACACACACACAAACATTTGCACTTGCCATGTCTGAGATTAGAACTCTTACCTAACTAATACATCATACGACAGTATTACACTGTTATAGCATGCACCATGGAGCTTACTGTGCTAGTCCTTCCCCAAAGGTGTATTTCAAAGTGAATGACATCAGCAGGCTTGCCAAAGTAGGGCAATGGAAGTTGTAGTGACTGTGAATGGCCTCAAAAGCATTGATCCCTACACAGACAAACAAACACACACACACACAAACTTATACACGTGCCATGTCTGGGATTAGAACTCCTACCTAACTAGTACATCACAGAACAGCATTACGATGTTATAGCACATGCCACTGAGGATACTGGGCTAGTCCTTCCCGAAAGGTGTATTTAAAAGTGAATGACATCAGTCCATTTGAATTTATCATGGTGCTATGAATGCTCTTTAGAGTCAGGAAAGAAGGTCACACATATGGAGATGAGAGCACACATCGGATCAGGCCACCGATTTCATCAAATACGTAAAACTCCCATCACAAACACAAATCTGCAGCAATATATGCCACAAAATTGTCCATTCAGGAGAAGCAGCAATTCTACCAATCTACTCATCACAATGTATGAATAACTCCAACAGAACAATCAAAATCAAAACCATGAGTAAGTCTCAATATCCCTACTCTTATCAAAATGCATATGCTCCAACAGAATATGTTTTTAATTGGTGCACACATCTTGATACCTATATATGTCACACTGCCTTTAATTATGTTGTTCATTTTATTCACATAAACATGTTTATCTGTGACTTTCATTGTGCTTCCATTTCCCTCATTTATTAGTCATTGAATACGTTTGAGACCTTTTAATTATATATTGTTTTTCCTGCATTCTTGATAATTCTTGTATTAGTAATTTGAAATCGACAATCTTGTACTTCTCACTTGAAAGAACTAGTGGTTGCTTGTACTTGGCATTCACTCAGTGAAGTGAATTTCTCATAAACATTTAGAAAACATGCTACTGGTAGAAACTGAAGCTATCCTTCTTCTAGAAGTTCTTATAAAAAGAAGCTCAATGCTGAAACTAGACTTAACAGTTTTTCATATATTACTAAAGCAGTGGCAAGGACAGGCTGACTAAGCCATTTCTTATCAAAATTCTCAATTTAATAATTATCAATGTAGCTGGTGTTATTCTAGGGGGATCCAGTATGTGTCTGCTTGGGATGAGATATTTAATAAGCCTTCCTGCTTTGCCAGGGGTGGTCTCCACCTCTCTTACCAAGGCTTTTAATTTCTGGGTAAAGCATTTGCTGCCCCATAGTGCCTTTTTTAGGCAGAGTCCTTCTGATGGACATTCAAACCTGGTAAATTCTAATTTAGAACACATTAATGTGGTTCTACTCAATGCAAGGAATCTTAACAAAAGAAAAAAATATATTGTTACTATGGACCAAGTTCTTTCGGCCCGCTCAAATGCTAAGAATACTTCTTCCATGTGCCCTGATAACATATCCAGGTGCCTGATTATCAGTGCCAAATATGGCCTATCTGAACACCAGCTTAACTCCTTTAAACTAAGCTTCTCCACAGGTTACATTCCTGTAGTCTGGAAAAACAGCCATTTTAATCCCATTACACAAGCGTGGTCCAACCACAGACCCTGGGAACTATAGACTCATTAGTCTCACTAGCCCTTAATGTAAAGTTACTGAGCACATTATTTCAGATCTTATTAATATGGACATTGAAAATATCTTAACCCTTGACCCTCATCAGTTCGGCTTTGTCAAAGGAATGTCCTGCCTCTTAATTTCTTTTCTAAAGTAACCAAAGCAGTGAGCAGTGGCTATGCAATGAATACAGAATTTTTAGACATGGCCAAGGCTTTTGCCACTATTCCCCATGCAGGCATTATTGAGAGACTTATAAATCTGAATGCAAATCCCTATATTGTGCAGCAGATAGCTAACTAGTTGTCTAACAGAACTCATTTGGTTTGAGTTGCAGGTGCCACTCCTGAAAAGAAAAGAGTTACCAGTGGTGTACCACTAAAAGCTAAAGATGAATGACTGCATGAAATGCTGGAATAATGCCCCCAAACAAATGTCAGTTGAAGTATCATGGCAAAAGACATTATAACCCCCCCCCCCCCCATGGCTTGAAAACCCTAACTGTTATGATAAACAAGAAACATCATTTCTTTCTTCTCACTCTTATTTAGAATAACAGAAAACTCTAGTTAAAGAATTATTTAAAGTAAGAAGATTCTTGCTGGAGAAGCATTTCCCCTAAGAAAAAGGCTCCCACAATGTATAGCAGAGTTTGAGTTCAAGCCACTCATTCATTCATTCATTCATTCATTCATTCATTCATTCATTCATTCACTCATTCACTCACTCACTCATCCTCCAATTATGTACTCAGTCTAATTCAGGTTCAGGGGAAACCAAAGCCTATCTTGGCACTCATTGGCAATGAGTCCATAGCAGGACACCGACACACACACACCGACACACACACACACACACACACACACACACACACACACACACACACACACACACACACACACACACACACACACGCGCATGCACATACACTTATTACCATTTTGGACTAGCTGTATGAAAATTTGGATACATGTTGATCTCGCAATAGGCATTTCTTTGACTGCTGACAGATCAAAGAAATTGTGCTGAAACACCCCCTAAAATTATATATACCTACTCCGAGGCTGCACAGCAGTGGAGAAAATGGTGTGCATCACAGTTGCCGAAAGGTGGTTATTTATAGATTACTTTGTTGGATAATTTAATGGGAAAGTCCTGTTATCAATTTTAATTTATTTTATTAGAAAAAGAACCCCCATGTGGTGGGATTTAAAATTGTTAGTAACAGAATATAACTGACATATCGGTTTGGGATGAAAGTACTCTGTGCCCTGTTTAAGGTAATATGAAAAAGATCTGCAGAAATTAGGGTAATAACTGTTTGACTGTCCATTTCTTGTTTTAAAATGATACATTCATTTGGCAAGTATATAATGCTGCCATGTTACAGAACTGATAAATGTAGTTATTATTTATATGTGTACCTTCTAAATGGAAATTATATGGTTTAGCCCTCTTGTAATAAAAATACAAAGTAAGCTAAGTTTGTAGTTATATCTGGTTTGGGAGTATGACATATGACTAAGATGGGTAACATTAATGCTTATAGTACTCAGATAGCTATGAAACACAGTAAAATCAAAAGACAATTTGAAAGTGCTTGTAAATGAGGTGAACCCTTCCCGTGGGTTTGCTCTTGCCCAAATGTTTTGTGACCATGTAATTAAAAATATAAAAGTGAGGGGATGGAGAAAGTTATTCTGAAGGAAATTATTTTTATAAGTATTTTTGGAAATAAGCTGAAAGATGTATTCTTGCATTTTCATTGCCTGTGGTGTTGTGATTGCCAGTTTTTATTATTAGTGTGTTTTTTCCATTTATTTTTTCAATTTTGTGGCATTTGCAGCACTTTGTTTTTACTGTTTTGGCATGACTCATTCTGGTACTACTTCTGCTACAGCTTCTCCTGAAATTCTTTCTTTTTGCTCGGTAAGTCGTACTACCAGTATCTTCACCAAAGGAGGAACAAAATCCAGCCACAGAAACTAATCCCTGCTATTACAGATGTCAGAAAGTATATCTATAAAAGTTTGCAATCTACGCTATAGCAATAAAATTGATATTGCAGAATACGTGGCATTGATTAAACCCTGCAGGAACAAAAATAGAAGACCCCACTAAAGTTTATTGAGATTTATTAATGTCATTGTTAAAGTTGTGACTAAGAAGTCTTCTACCCCTTCAGGTGAGTAAACTACTTTCTTCATCTTGTTTTTCTTTTTATGCAGCTTATAATAGAGTTATTTTCAAGTGAAGCAGGTGAGATTTACATTTTTGGAGTGGATTGTAGCAATCTTTTATTTATGACTCAAAAATTTATACTAAGAAACAATCAGTGCTGAAAAATACACATGTAGTTGTGCTCTTACCAACAAATCTTTAGTTGGTAAGTGAAAATTACTGCACAGAAAGTTAATGCTGTTATTTACTTGCTTTGCCAATGTTACATAAGCATGCCTTTGGGAAGCACATTCAGATATTTACAAGAATAGTGGCACATAGATTCTCTATCCATCTTCCTCATATATATATATATATATATATATATATATATATATATATATATATCTCTCTTCCTCATATATTTATATATATATATATATATATATATATATATATATATATAAGTGCACTGTTATATGAATGCATATATCATGCAATATCACTTTAATGCTATCAGTTTTGAATACTGCAATGGTTTAGGTCTCAGATTTTAAAAATATTATATTCACAATACACATACTCCCTCACATGGTTTTCTCATGTACTCAGCATAGTGTCTCTGGGATTCCTCTGGGCTTGGAACAGTGGCTTGTTTTAGGCTTAGCAGGTGAATTCACCTCTCATGTCGAATCATCCATCTAGAGTCTGGCTGCTTCTGTAGATGGTGCCCTGAGTATACCCAATATGGTAAGACTGCACACAAGGTCTTACCCGTTGTGTCCATGTTCATATGTATCCCAACAGCCTTTGTTAATCAGGCATTCTGTGAACTACCACTACACAGTGGCACAGAGTGGTTTAAAAATAGTGGACTGCAGCTAATTTGGTTTCATGAATGCAAGCAAATTGCAGTGTCCTCAGATGGAAAATGCATTGTCTTATTTGGACACTAACTTGTTAGACTCTGTCTTGCTTCCACCATTAAGATATTTTGGAAACAGGATAAACATCATCCAAAGTTTAACCTAAACATGAAGGAGTATCTCTGACTCTTTTTAAGTGCAGAGAGAAAGACTTAATCAGTCAGACACTGCCTTACCTCTGGACTGTGCATATGCACTCCATTTCTGGACAGAACTCAAATTAGATTTAATTTGGCTGTGGAATTATTCACCTGCTGTTTACAATTCTAAGTCAGTGGTAAATTCAATATATGTCTTCAGTGACTAGTAGAGATAGGTCTAGAAAAGAAGAATTCTTCTTTATGCCATCAGTCCTTATTGTACTTCTCAGTTGTGCAGAATTTTGCACACTGTTCATATTTTTGTCTCATATTTTTGGTCTGTTCTTTATAAAATTTGTGTTTTTCTGGCAAATCATTGAGAACTGCAGTCACTAAATAATGACAGACATTTGAGTGTCATACTTAATATCCTTCCAAAAATGCACACTAAGACAAAACCTGTTTTTTCAGCAACTTTCTAAATATAAGAGCAAGATTCAAAATTTGTCCCTGATTACATCCCTTTGCTCCCCCCATTATTTTTGCTTTGTTCAGCATTCTTGAGAGGTATAGTCCTTATTTCAGTTTAACGCTGCTTGTATATTTGATTTTACTATATATGATGTTTTATTTATTTATTTTAAATAAAGAGTTTCATTATGCACTTTTAAATGTTTGTGACTGGTGATTTATTTATTTAAGAGCTTAACTGTATATTAAGCTAATGTTATTTAGTGTTTTGTTTCCACCTATTGGAAAATAACTGCACAGATTTTAAAGCTGCCATACAAGTATGCAGTGGCTGGCTTATTTTAATAGGTAAACAGCAAATTAATTTTAATATGCTAGTGTATCTAACTGGTGGTAGCATTACCATAATGAGTATTAAGCTGGTGTTGGTAGTGGAGCGGTATCATTTACCCCTCATGGAAAATGCTGTGTGTTTGTATGCCAAATTATCTTGATCAATTTTCAATTTATGTTGCTGAGATTACACAGGAAAGCACTGGTCTTTAACTAAGGTTGGTGAAATCCTAGCAATCCAGAGATTAAAACTTTGATCTGCAGCTTACAGTGTAAAGCTTATTTGGTTTGGCAGATGTTGACTATTACATGAACAGAAGTTCATATTTACCATACATCCTTAAAGCTAACCATCCCTCAAATCAGCAATGCAGATTTTGAGACTGTATTCTCTGTTCATCACATTACACCCCTGGTCTGGTGGTTATGACTCTGATGGGTTGACAGTAAATCACCCTGATAGAAGTCAAATTTGTGGGTCAGATTTGGGATTCACAGCTAGGCTTATAAGGACTGTATTGGTCATTAACTTAGTATCTATGAACCCATAAATCCATTTTTCTTGGGGTATTGCAATGATCCTCCATCTTTCTTTTAGTATGGTACACATCGTCCAGCCTTCTACAGGCACTGAAGTGGTCATCCATTCTTATTTACTTCCACACTTGATTATCCGGTGCTCCATCAACTTGTAGAAGGCTATTCAGCCTTCCAGCAGGTGGGCACTTCAAATCAGTTGTACATGATATGTCCACATGATATCACTTCTGTCAACCATGTACATCAGATTCACCATCTTTGAAATATATGGACTTGACTGTCCTTTAACCTATACTTATGTGGTATAGCCTCACATTCATTTGGTTCAATTGTTTTTTTTTTTTCATCTATCCTCACATCAGGCATTAATTAGGTTTGGAAAGACCTTAAGCAATGACTTTGGAATAACATTGCTAGTAATGAATTAATTGTTGTATGGATTATATTTTAATATGCAGAATGAAAACAGTAAACTTTGACATCAGGGCTCATTGCTGTAAAAAAGCTTTTTTGAATGCTTGGACCATCCTTCCAGTTAACCTATGTATGGCTGAATGATGATAAGATCATGTTTTATGTCATTCTGGTTTATGAAAGGTCAGAATGCTTCAGAGGTAAAATGTGGTCTATTGCTACTGATAATCTGTTTTGCATGTCATTCTTCATTAATATTATTTCTAGAGAAATAATATTCTCTAAAGGTTTGAGTCCCATTTCCCTTCAAGGGTTACTATGGATTGTGTCATATCTATCTATCTGGCACAAAACCAAAAAAATACCACATCAATGAACCACATATAATATCCCTAGATGCTTTTCTTTAAACAAGAAACATCTGTATTGAATTATCACTTATGAGACAGGTAATCATACATGTTTATAAATTAAAACAAACCATACTGACATATTTTCATTTGCAAACATTACACATCTCTTATAATATATACACCCATTGTCAGTCAAATATTACAAAGCTGTTTCAATTCCTGCCTTCCCTTAAACCTCATGCCTCTCCAAAATATTATTCTGCATATATTGTTCTCACAATTTCCATTTTTTCTATGTAATTTGCTCCTACCCTTTTCTAAAGATCCCACTTTCAGTTCTTTTATCTATGTTGCTATATTTAATATTGCTATCTGCTTAATCACTAATGACAAATCCACCCTATTAGAACGTCTCCTAAATCTTTTTAACCTGGTTATGTTCCTGAATCATGAAAAATAGCAGTTGCAGTACCCTTACACAAAGGCAGCAAACCTCTAACTGTAATAATTACAGACACCTTAACTTTACTAATTTGGCTTCATCAAGGAGAGATAATGTATCTTCAACCTCGTAAACTTCTTCAAAATGGTCACAAAAGCTGTGGATGACAGTCAGGCAGCTCATATAGCCTACCTCTACCTGGCTAAAACTTTTGTCATGATTCCCCAGCTGGAATTGTCAGCAAACTGAAATATAAAAACCTTTATTTTGTAAGGATGGTATCAAAGCAGTTATCACAAATAACTTATAGTTAAAGTTGCTGGATCTGCCTTAAGAAATGAAAAGTTAACCAGAGGTGTCCCTCAGACCTCTCTGCTGGGCCACTTCTACTTAATATCTACCACTCTAACCTTAACATCAATTTGCTACACGTATGGCTACCTAAAGTTGCTGATGGAGTGCAAGGATTTTTTACTTACTCAATCTCTGTTACTGCTTGACTGTGGCTTGGGCTATACCTTGCAGATAACAAAGGTAAAGAAAATGGGTTTAAACTAAATGCTAAAAATGCGTTATTGTTAAATTTGGAAAACAAAGCTGTTCCATGACCTATAGCATAAATGATACTCCTCTCCTGATCGATTTTTTTCACCAAAGATTTTGATATCGTCATTGATAATTTCCTGCCATTTGACCACCATATTTCAACAACAGTCAGACAATCCTTCTATTTGGCCCAACTAACACCTACAGACATCTCACTGGGATCAAAAGAAGACACCATCCCTTTCTACTAATTTCTTATCAGACATATTATTTAGTAAAATACCCCCGTTGGCATCCTTTGGCATGTATTACTCTAAACACAACACACAATTTGAAAGTCCTCAGAAAGTCTGAATTAAAATGTTCACAGGACTGAAGATCCTTAGCTAGCAAAACAGACCTGACATCCTTTCCCTATTTTATGTGTCTTTTAGACTCCTCTGCAGTGATTTATCATACCAGCAGCTCCACAATCAAACAAAAAAAAAACAACTCAGACTACACAAAAAACATATTATACATCTATGCAAAACAAATATGAAAACAATCCCAAAAAGTTCCTAAGCTATCTTTCTGACAGATAACAAGCAGTATGATGGAAATCTGAACTCTCACCACTTCTGCCTGTCTTGGTCGGAGTCCTCCAAGGGTCCATTCTAGGACCCCTTCTTTTCACCATCTTCTCCAGTGATCTACCCTCATTCAAAAACCATGCTAAAGCACTTCAGTATGCAGATGATTCAACATTAATCTGCTCAGCAGATACCATACCAGACCTCCAAATAGTAGCCCAACAAGCTTTTACTGATATAGAAACATATTTAAGTAAATCACAACTAATTCTCAACCCTAAAAAGACACTTTTAATGCTATTTACCAGTAGCAAACAATTACCAACCACACCTCCTTTCACCATTCTCTCAGCAAACAACACAGTCATCCAACCAGTTGAACATACAAAACTCTTTGGCATGGCAATTGACAACAAACTCAGATTTGACCAACACATAGCCATCACAATTAAGAAAGTTCACATCAGACTTGGTTCCCTGTACATAAGCAAGTCATTCCTCACTGACAATACCAGACTAGCTATATCCAGAACCTTCCTCCTCTATACAGTCCTATATGCTTTTCCCCTCTTTACCAATTTAAAAAAGCCAGACTTAACCAAATTGGAAACTTGCTACAACAAAATAGCTCGCTTCGCAGCCAGCCTTCCCCATCAAACCCACCATTGTATTGCTCTACATAAATTAAATTGGCTCGAGCTACCTAACCTTCTCCATCTCTACCAACTTAAATTCACACACAATATCATCTTCCATATTGACAGTTGCCCATCCCTCAAGGAACTTGTTGTTCCCTACTCATGCCCACAAAGTCTAAGATCTGCAGACAGAAACTTTCTCACAGTAAACAAAGCTAACAGCACTCACAGTAAAGCCCTATTCTCAAATCAAATAGCCAAATTATGGAACCCTCTTGCCCACACCCTCCAAAACACACCTGAATCTACCAGTTTCAAACAACTACTATTTGAATATCTATCCAAGAACTGGCAATACTCATGTGCTAAACCTGACTGACAAGATATCTGTAACTGTCTCAACACACTGTCCACTCCTTACCCCATTTTCTCCATCTCTTCAGTGTTTATTACTACTCAGAAACATATATATATATATATATATATATATATATATATATATATATATAAAATAAAGGAAATCTCATTTGTTCATAACTATTATTTAATATGTACACACTACTAATTTTATTTTTCTCACAGTGATCTTCACCAAAATCCTTGTGTGTTTTTCTTTTTGAACCTGCATCTACTAGAAAACTGTATTGAATACTACTTTGTATAGACTAACTAGATGATGTGTATTCTCCATCTTACTGTATGTATACTATTGTACTATCTAATTATTGTATTTTGCTTATATTTCTGTGGAGCTTTTCTCCCCGGGCCTGCACTGAAAATGGGTATCTGGCCCAGTCAGACTTTCCCAGTAAGCAAATGTAAATAAATAAATAAATATTTATGTATAGCATTTAGGGCCATAAAGGACTCTGCTTCTATAATCTCCTAAATCTTTACAAAATTAATGGCATTATGAATGCCCATACTAGAGAGTTAAACTTTCACCAACAAATAAAGAGGATATGCTGGCATCATAGATTAATTTCCCAGTCTATACCACCTCTGTGTAAAAAACTGCATATTCACATTAAACAGTAAAAGTGTGTTGACAAAATAGATGTTGACATAAGATATATATATATATATATATATATATATATATATATATATATATATATATATATATATATATATATATATATATATATATATATATATATATATATATATATATATATATATATATATATATATATATATATATATATATATATATGTGTATGTATATATATATATATATATATATATATATATATATATATATATATACATATACATATCTATATATATATATATATATATATATATATATATATATATCTATATGGAATTGGTACTGATCCCCGAAGGAACTTTTAACCGAAGCACAAACAGCCGGGCATACTTCCGTGAAAGTGCTTTTTACCAACAAAGCACTTTCGCGGAAGTATGCCTGCAGCTAGAGGGAGTCGTGGGGGAATGACTGTTGTGGAGATCATACTACAGTGCGGATAAGAGAATATTCCGTTTTCCTCACTGTAGTGTGATCTTGGAGTGAGAATATTAAAGTAGGAGGGGTGCAGGGGGGCTTGCCCCCCTGCATAAAAGCAGATTTATTGGTTTTTTTTTAATGCACTGTAACGAAAGCGCTATTTTGGTGAAAGTGCTTTCATTAAAGTGTGTTCTGTGATTGTGGATTTTGGACTATTGAACTTTCGTTCAATAGTCCTAGATCTATATATATATATATATATATATATATATATATATATATATATATTTATCATTTGTTGGTCAGGTTAGTCCCACTAGGCTAGTAGCCTTTTCTGAGGGGAAACCTGAATTGGTATTAATACCACTAGGGGAAATTTGGCCAGGGCACTGGGGAACTTTCCCTACCTGTCATTGTTGCAAATGGGAGGTAAGAGCATTTCTTCCTATTAACAAATAGACATTTTGTGACATTGTATTTGAGACTGCTTTTTCAAAGGAAATTTGTCTTCGAGAATATGAAAAACGAAAGACTATAACCCATGGAATCTTTATGTGAGGAAAACATTTAACAAGGACACAAAAATAAGATTCAAGCACAATTTCAAACAGAGATAGAGAGACTTTGAAAGGACATTTGAATGCTTTATGTAAAGAAGCACTGGAATTGCAAATGTTTATGACAAAAGGGATTTATGGACTGGTAGCTGGGATTGTAATATGGTGTTAAAATAGAAAGAGAAAAAAATTTACATATGCCAGGCATGATAAATGTGGAGGGGAACAGGTTTTTTTTAAATACTGGAGACAACCCAAAACATGTTTTTTGTGTGCAAAAGAAGGACATTTGATAAGTAATTGTGACAAAAGAAAATGTTATATTTGTGGGGAAATGGGACATGATGCAAAAATGTGAATTGAAATGTTATAAATTTATGAATGGATTCCAAAAATGAAAATAAGAGTAAGAGAGATGAAAATAAAAAAAAAATAAATTTTAGAAGCAGTAGAAACGGAAGGAAATGAGATGAGAAAAAAATAATAAAGAGGACAATGAAGAAGGTTCTGAAATAACTGATGAAGAAGACATACATTGGGAGGTGATAAAAGAGAAGAAATCTATTTGTAAAATGGTAAAAGACAGAAAAAAATAAAGGAATGGGCACAAAGAAAAAAAGAAAGGAAATGGATTAAAAAGAATATATACATATGTATATAGATAAAGATTGGGAATTGGTATAATGGTTAATGTGTTTTACTCACGCACAAGGTACAATGTTTGAGTCTCACTTTTGAGAAAGAAATAGGTTAGGGTTAGAATGGCCTACTGAGAAAGCTAACTAGTAATTAGCTACAAACTTAGGAAACCATAAACCTCAGGAAAATGGAAAAGGAAAATTTTTGACTGATTTCTGTAGATGTGAATAGTATTAAGAATGTAGGAAGAATAATAAGAATTTTGAAGTGGTATAATACATGCGATGTCAATGTAATTATATTCAAAGAGATAAGATTTTTAACAAATGAAGAAAGGTTAAAACAGGGAAACTGTGGGGAGGAAAGATAATCTGGAATGTGGGCAATGAGAAATGTTCTGGAATAGCTATATTCTGTATAAATACAGTAAAGATATTAGCTGTGACTTTAGCAAAAATGGGAAGATTAACAATTGTAGATTCAAAATTGAAAGAACAATTATATAGAATTATAACGTTATATGCTTATACTAATTGTAAAGAAAAGGAAAACTTATTTAATCAGATTTTAGACTATATAGTGATAAATATGAATATTGTAATAACAGAATACTTTAACTGTGATTTAAAAGTCAAGCGTAAAAAGAAAGGAATGATATAAGAAAAATGTTAGAAGTTATAATATGTGGCAAGTTAAAATTTTGGAACAAAAATTCATGGACTCACAAAAGGGGTATGTATAGAACTGAAATAGATTATTTTATACTATATTATAGTAAGGTTTAGTTACTGGAGAAGGGTAGGTAGTTGAAACTGGATTTTCAGATCATCTTGCTATATTGCTAGAGATAAAGGAAAACAAGGAATATACCAAAAAAGGCAAACAAATAAGAAGGATAAACAAGAGATGCGTAGTATAGTTATAGAAAGACCATATTATTTCATAACATTTTATAAAAAGTGGTCTGAATGGTGGATGATATTTAAGGAAAATATTTAAGTGGCAAAATGATGTGAGGAAAGTAGAGAAATAAAAATATAAAATAACATATAATGATGTATTGAAAGATTTAGAACATAATGATAGAAAGTACTTTGTCAAAGAAAATGAATTATATGAAAGAGATCAAGAAGAATGCAAGAATTGTTATATAAACAAATATACTTTTTACAAGGAAAAAGAGAAGAAGTATCAAGTTACTTAAGCAGATTAGTAAAGGAAGATGGTAGTGTAACGAGAGAAATAAAAATGTAAAGGAGAAATAGGAAGAACTCAGGAAAAGATTATGAATGGTATAGTACAATATGTAAAAGGAATGTTTAAAGAACAAAAAAGAAGGTAGTGAAAAAAACATGTAAAGTAAAAAGGTTACCAGAAAAAGAGAATTAAGAGTTGGAAAAGTAGATTTCTTTAAATGAGTTAGATAAAGTATTAGCATGAGTAAATATAGATTTGGCTGAAGGACCAGATGAAATAAGGTATGAAATGTATAAAAGTTTAAGGGCTAGGCAAAAATAAAAATGAAAGATTTTGAATGAATGGTTAAATGAAGGTTTTGTGTATAAAGAATTATGTTGTGGAATACTTAAATTCATATGTAAGAAGGAAGACAGAAGACAAAAACTGGAGACCAATAGTGCTGAAGAACAATGGTTATAAGATGTTTATTTATTTATGTATGTATTTATGTATGTATGTATATTGACATTGATTAACTGTGTATGTCTGACTGAGCAGTAGCCCATTTTCAGCAGAGGCCCAGTGAGAAAAGCTCCATACAGACACAAATACAAAACAATGGCAAATGCAGGATAACTGTAATCACAGCAGATTTTAAAATACATAGGATTCACCGAAAGTGTGATTACATACTTAAGAGATATCTTTATCGGTATGTAGTTTGATATGAGGTGGGCCTCAGTAAGTAAGGAAGAAGATGTCAAAGGTAGGCGATAGAGCTGATAGATAGACATGAGGTGAAGAAGTGAGGTGTAGAGAAGTGAAAGACTGTAATCAGGGGAGTAGAGTGGCAATTAGAGGAGCTAAGATGAGTAGAGTACGAAGAAATAGTAGCCAGGAACAGTTAGTAGATGGAAGATGTTAAGCTGGATTTTTGGGATGAACAGATTCAGGAGTGTTTAGCATTTCTTTTAATACTTTCTTGAAATTATGGGTATGAAGTAGCTTTCTAATGTTTAGTGGGAGTTTGTTCCAAGCTAGGGCAAATGAGTAGGTATATAGGTGTTGTCCTATTGCTCTTTTTGTCTTGTGGATTACTAACTGAAACTGATCAGAGCTCCAACGAGTGTGAGAGGGATTATATAGGGATATAAGGGAAGAGATGCCGGGGCAGAAGGAGGGTTTATGTAGGATGGAGTGAATCAGGGGCAACTGTGGGAGTAAGAGTAGATGGAGGAGTTCTAGCCACTGTAGAGTTTGTAGAGAAAAGCAGTGATGAGAGTTGTAGGGTTGGTTAGTGGTGAACTTGGCAACTTTTGTTTTAGGTAGGTACAAGCTTGGCCTTAAGAGAGTATTGTAGGTTGGTCAAGTTTGAAGATGCATAGAGGAGGGTGGGAAGAAGAATGCATTTTCATGAGGAGGTCTTGAGTCATTGGTGAGGTATTTTTTGTTTGACGTGTCCTTTTTATACAGTTTAATACATGATGATCAAATTTAAGTTGGTCGTCAATAACTGCGCCCAGTAACTTAATGTGTATTTCAACATTTATGATAGTGTTATTGAGTGAGGTAATAGTAAATGATGTTTTATGATGAGAAAGGAACTTGGGTAAGAATAGGAGAAGTTTAGGTTTTTTGGGGGGATTGAGTATAAGTTGATTGATAGTAAGCCAATTTTCAACAGAGTGAAAGGAGTTTTGAGTAAGTGAGTGGAGGTCAGAGATATTGTCAGAGGTGGAGATGATAGTGAAGTCATAAGCATACTGTATGAGAGTGGAGTGGGAGCATGAAGTGTGAAGACAGTTGGTGAAAATGTTTAATAGTAGTCATCCAAGGATAGTTTCTTGGCGGAGCACCAGTGTGGATGGGGTGAAAGGAGGATAAGGAAAAGAGCCATTTATTTTATTTTTATTTTACATTTGTTGACCGGGCTAGTCCAACTGGATACATATCCATTTTCAGCAGAGGCCCGGGGAGATAAGCTCCGTGCAGAAAAAAAATAGCAAAATAAAACATTTTACAAACAATGTTGTTACAGGTTAATACATAAATTATCATAGAGGTCTAAGTACCTCCCATTTTAAAAATTTGAGTACAATACTAAAAATAGGACTAATATTATACTATAGACTGGGAAGAAATAGGTCTGGGATAACAGGAAAATAAAACCTTTATATTTACAGAGAGTATTAGAAGTTAGGCTGGAAAAATCAAAGAGGACAGAAATACTTCACAGTGCCGAAGGCAGGTAGTGGACAAAATTACAGAGAGGACAGAAATACTTTGCAGTGCAGTAGGCAGGTACAGTTCAGATTGCAGATAGAATACAGAAAGTCAAATTAAAAGAGGCATAAGTGTGTCTTTTATATATATTAGATATATAGATAGATTGCTGCCTGTTTGAGAGGTAACCTGAAAACCATGTCAGGGTTTGTTTAGAAATATTAAGGCAAGCCACTTTGGTAAGGAGTAGGGGATGGAAGACAGTGTCAAAAGCTTTGTAGAGGTCATGGAATAGACAGGAGATACGTTTATTGTTGTCTCTGGCTTGTGCAATAGTTTGAGTGAATGTAATTAGAGCTGTGGTAGTGCTGTGGTTAGGATGGAAGCCATGTTGATGGGTGTGAGTATATTTTCTTGCAGGAGGTAGTCCAGTAGTGGCTTATGTACACATTTTCTAGTAACTTTGAGAGGGGGATAGAATAACTATAGGATAGAAGTTAAACAGGTCAGTGGAGAGCCCTCCCTTTTGGATGGAAATAGTATAGCATTGTTTCCAAATAGAGGGGACATAAGATTCTTGGATAGATTGGTTAATTAGGTTGGAAACAGGGTAAGATAAAGAGTTAGCAGTGATTTTTAGGACGTGAGGGGGTAGGTTGTCAACTGATGGATGGATAGTAAACAGAATATGGCTTTAGTTTGCTGAGAAGAGATTTTATGTAGGTGGTGGGAAAGATTTTAGTGAGAAAGTAGTTGTTTGAGTTGAGGGGGGTGAAGGAGGTTAGAAATATAGTTATTGTTGGTTAGTTTAGAGATGGAGTTGAAGTATGAATTAAGAATGGAGGAGGTTTTCAGGGGAGTGTTGTTAGGACATGGATTAGGGGAACTAGGGCTACAGAATTTTATTTATGCTGTTCCAAAATGTTTTGGGATCTTTGTGGTGACTTGACAGGGGTTTTTGATAGAAATTTTCTTGTCAGTGATTACTTGCTTTTCAGTGAGGTTGTGGAGTTGTTTATAGTTTTGGTGGAGAGTCTCGGTTTTGAATTTTAGCATTTACAAGCCTTGTCTCTTTCCAACATTAGATAGTGAGTAGATTTTGATAGGCATGGTGCAGAGTGGGATTTTGTTCTAACTTCCCTTGGGGGAATGAGGGAGTTTAAAATTTCCAGGAATATAGTGTTGATTTATGTATGGCTTCATCAAGGGGTAGGTGGAGAAGAAAAGACCAGTTTATAGAGGAGAGTATGTTGTTGAATACTTCATGGTTGAATTTTGAGATTCTGCGATGGTCTTTGTATTTGTGTGATTTACAGTGTTGTAGTATATATTTTTTGATGCAGATGAAAGAGTGCTCACTTAAGGAACCAGTTAGTGATTTGAGGTTATGATAAAGGTTAGGACTAGAGACAAGGATTCAGTCTAGGATAGAGCCAGAGTTTGTAGGCTTACTTTAGTGAATTATGGTTGTGATACATTGAGGGAAGCTGTGAAGATTTATGATAGAGTTTGGGGGTAAGGATTTACCAATCAATGTTGACATTACCTAGGATTATAGTTTCATTATGTATGGAGTGTGTTAGCCAAGAGAGTATTTGTTTGAGTAGTGGGATGTTATTGCCTGGTGGAATATAAATTGTGACAACTGTAAGTGTTTTATGGCTAAGTTTACAGTTGGTTATTAAGAGTTCTGCTCTTGAAAGTTAGGGAGCGAGATGTTAACTGGGTAAAAGTTAAGTTGGTTGGCATAGAGTATTGCTACTCCTCCATGATTTTTATGGTTCCTATCAAGACAGAAGATATTGTAACTTGGGGGGGTGATTTCATTGTCAGTGCTGTGGGGTTTAAGCCAGGTTTCAGTTAGAGTAACTATGTCTGAAGAGTGTTAGGCAATCCAAGAGTGGAATTCAGTCACATTATTGAAAATGCTGCATATGTTCAGGAAGTAAAGTGTTAAGAGTTTGGAAGGGAAGTTGGGGGAAGGGGGGAGAGTGTCAGGACAGGTACTACTGAGGGGGCCTGGCTTTGGGTGGATGTCTCCTGATAGAGGTAGTCTTTTGGAGATTAGTGTTATAATTTGAATTCTAGAGCATATGGTTAGGTATTTCGGTCTGCTTTTTAGGGGTTAAGTTAGGTGAAGGACTAGTTTGACTTTGAGAATGAGTGGATTAGTATGGTTGAATAATAAGGGGTTAATTTCAAAGGAATGTGGAGTCATTAAGTTAAAAGGTGAATCAGTTAGGGTAGGTGTGACATTCATAGACAAAAGTGTTGTATGGAAAGAGGTCAAGTGTGAGAGTAGTAGAAGAAGGGCAGTGGAGGTGTAGATGTGTAGCATTTTCTGGGTGGAGAATTAGTAGGTTGGGAGGGGTAAGAGAAGACAAGATGGGGAGAGGAGTAAGTAATTTACTAAGAGTAGGTAAGGGATGAAGTGATGGTCGGGGTCAAGTGTGAATAGATAGACTAGATAGGAAATAATGTGGAGCTGAGGTGCTGTGGTTTAGGCAAATTTATTGCTTTGTTCTGCAGGTTGATGAGATGGGAAAGGTAGTTAGAGGAAAGGATATATAGTGTTTGTAAGTAGATAAGAGGGGATAGAGCGATGCCAGGGGTAGGAGGTATTTTTTCTTTGGAGAGGGGAGGTGCTAGGTTGAGAAAGGAGAGGATTAGATTGGAATTATAAACAAGAGAAGTGGTTGGACAAGTGAGTGGTTAGAGTTGACTGGTGGTTAGGACAGGATGGGGAGTTCTAGAGATTGGAGCTTTTTCAAGAAAGACTATAATTCTAGTGTAAGTGGGGGTGGATGGGAACGAGGGTGGGGTAGGGGAACGTTGTGAGCCCGAGCATAACAAACATGAATGGAGGCGGCAGGAGTGAGACTGGAATAACAGCTGACTTCAGAAATAATCAATAAGAGTTAGAAATAGGTGAGAAAAATCAATCACAGAAGAGAAAAGTCAAAGCAAAAGAAGGTAAGCTGAGAGTGGGAAGGAAATTAGATAAAACTGGAGAGAGACTGCATTTATGTGGCTTGAATGCTAAGACTATATGGGAAAATAAGGATAGAATAGGAATAAAAACTATATTCAGAAGCACTACGCACAGCAAACATATACTAAAAACATTTATTGCGTTTAAAATCGGTAAGCACTTTCACCATCACAACGATGGCTTCTTCAGACCATTATGAACAAACATAGAAAAGTAGATTTAAATACATAATTGAAAATATAGTAAATCAATAAAAACATTACTCACATTTTCAAACTTTCAAGCCTACACTTCCCCATGAATACGCGTAATAACACGATTACATCACTAGAACCTCCAAGAAGTCCTTAAAGAGCAACCCCTAGAGTATGTATGGATGTATAAAAACTTCACTTCCCATCAGATAGTCCCATATTAAGAACTGCTTCTTCTGTTTTATCTATATGTTTTTGTTGAACAATTATATAAGATGACAGACTTCTTGAAATTTACCCTAAAATATTCAACCTCTGGAATAGAATTCCTAGATGTGTTTGTAAAGATGATAGGTCAGTTACAACTAGTCTTTACGGGAAGGACTGCTATAGGAATTTGTTTTACATAGGAAGAGCATGCACCCCAGGAGGGTTTTTAATAACATTATTAAAGGACAGGGCATGAGAGTCTCCAGATTACATAATGAGGATGAGGAATATAAAGACTGCCTTGGTGTACTCGGCCATAGTTTGATGGATCGAGGGTATAAAAAGGGTGAGATTGACCCTATCCTCATGCAGATTGATACATTAAGAGATGGAAGAGCTAGACCATATTTTTCCACTGGATTCACAGTTAATAGGGATGAGCATCATAGAGTGTTAAATAGTGTGACAACAAGGAATGTAGTAAAAATCACAATGTTTTATACCAGCAATGTAGACAGGGTCAAGCAAGTGTTTTATAAACACTGGCCCCTGTTACTCACTGATAAGAAGATAGCTAAACAAATTGGAGAGGTTCCTAGTTTTTGCTTCAGGCACCTTAAATCCCTTAAATGGATGCTCTGTTATCCTGAGAATAATAAAAAAGACAACTTCAATGGGAATGTGGGTACATTTCCTTGTAACCATTGCAACTATTGTCAGTATATGATGGGAAGTGAAGTTTTTATACATCCAGATACATCTAGGAGCTATAGATTTAAGGTTAAAGTGGATTGCTTGACTAAAAATCTAGTATATATTACCCAGTGTGAATGCTGTAAAAAGTTTTATATAGGAAAAACCAACCAAACATTAAGAGAGTGGGTTAGGGAGCATTTGTACAATGTTACCATTTATAATGTAACTAATGCACTAGCTAGATATACAGTAGAGAGTGGTTATACATATGAGTTTATGTTCAGAATGATAGAAATTGTGAATTATAATGAGAGGTTGGGGGATGTTGAAAACAGAATGGAGAATGCAGAACTACGTTGGATTCTAAAGTTGAGGGCTGATAAGGATTCAGGGTTAAATGGAGTAATTTCCATTAAACCTGTCCTTAACTCTAGGGGTTTACATAGATAGTTCTGCTTATTGTATATATATATATATATATATATATATATATATATATTTTAATATTTATATATATATATATATATATATATATATATATATATATATATATATTTTTTTTTAAATATATATATATATATATATATATATATATATATATATATACTTTATTATTTTTATTTGGTTTCTGTTCTATTTATGCACTGCACTGAATGTATTTATGCATGTTTTGTATGCTTAATATGTGTTTTATGTATTTGTGGTAAGTTGCTCTTTAAGGACTTCTTGGAGGTTCTAATGATGTAATCGCGTTATTGTGCGTATTTATGGGGAAGTGTAGGCATGAAAGTTTGAAAATGTGAGTAATGTTTTTATTGGTTTACTATATTTTCAATTATGTACTTAAATCTACTTTTCTATGTTTGTTCATAATGGTCTGAAGAAGCCATCGTTATGATGGTGAAAGCACTTACCGATTTTAAACACAATAAAAGTTTTTAGTATATGTTTGCTATGCATCGTGCTTCTGAATATAGTTTTTTATTTCTGCTTGCTGTTTTATTTATTGGAGACACGTTTGCTCGCGGGGTAATTTGTTTGATATATTTGTGCTTGTTTAAGGATAGAATAGTAGTTGAATATGGCAGCAAGGAAGTGGTGGGGTAAGGGAGATGTAGGGTGCCAGAGATTAGCTTGGGGGGACCAGAGTCTGGTTTATGAAAATAATATAAAACAGATTTGAAACTAAAATGGAAAAAATTATAAAAGATAGCATAGATAATATAAAGGGGAAAGGTTGTCAAAATTATTAATGATAGAGAAATTGTGAATATTATGAACATAAAAGTTTAAGGGTAATAATGAAAGAATATAACATAAGTGAGAAAGTTAGAAAATTATGTATGTCAGTGTATGGTAATAATAAAGTAAAAATACTTGAATATGGCTGGTTAAGCCAAGAGGTACATATGAAGAGTGCTGTGGGACAGGGATGTCCAAGGAGTTGTATACTCATTATATTAGTTATGAATGTGCTAGTATGTGAAATAAATTACAAAATGAAGAAGACAGGGTTTATAACACCTGAAGGGTTAAGAATTCCAGTTCTGTTAACATATGCAGATGACATTATATTAATTGCAAAACACAAAATTTTGATAAAAGAAGTAATAATTTCCACAAATGAGTGTCTAGAGATGAAGGAATGTATTTAAATAAAGAGAAAAGCAAATGTTTATGTGATGTAATAAAGATCAGGGGTATAAATTTTACAATGAATGAAATTTTTGTGTAGGTGCAAAATTTGGGAATAAAGATGCAAAGTAGAATTCAAGGGGAAAACAATAGAAGAAATAAAACAAATATATCTTTTCTGGAGAATATATAAATTATTAAAAAAAAAAAGTTTATTTGATAAATTCAGTACTGATAGAAAAATAGCATACTTAGCAGCACTTGTATTTATGTTGCCAACAGCATTTGAAAAGGAATTATTGCAGATAGCAGATCATTTTTTTATTTATATGGGGGGGGGTCTAGATTATACCCAGTAAAAAGAAGAGTTTTGTTTGTAAATAAAGAAGAAGGAGGTTTAGGGTCAATGAATGAAATTTTTGTCTAGATGCAAAAGTTGGGAATAAAGATGTAAGTAGAATTCAAGGGGGGAAAACAATAGAAGAAATAAAACAAGTATATCTTTTCTGGAGAATATATAAATTATCATTCAGAAAAAAGGCTTATTTGATAAATTCAGTACTGATAGAAAATAGCATACTTAGCAGCAATTGTATTTATGTTGCCAGCAGCATTTGAAAAGGAATTATTGCAGATAATTTTTTTCATTTATATAGGGGGGTCTAGATTATACTCAGTAAAAATAAGAGTTTTGTATGTAAATAAAAAAGAAGGAGGTTTAGGGTAAATTAACACAGTGGTATGTGCTGCTTAATTAAATTTGTACAAAGTGTTAAAGTGGATAAATGAAAAAGAAGAGTGATTAGTAGTGAAATTTTATAAATACAAGTATGATAAATTTCAGGGTATGATAAAAGGAGAATAAAAGAGTGTATAAATGAGAAAATAAAATATTACTATTGTGGGAAATAAAAATGGATGATATAGAAAAAGAAAAGTATGGTATAAGAATATAATTATAAAGCATTACTGTGTAAAACAATGGGGAAATTTGAAAGATGAAAAAAATTAAAGATATAAAAATATGAAGCAAATGGTATAATCAGAAAGTAGAATGTCAAGATTTTTTTGTTGAAACTGGTAATAGATATATGCCATATAAGAAGAAAAGTGATAGAATATGTTTACATTTTCAAGAAGCAGCAACTAAGGAACATGTGTTTTTGAAAGTAAAAGAGTAAAAAAAGTTATGGGGAAACTATGTAAAGAAGAGTTTTGAAGATATAAAAGCAGTGGAAAAAATAAACATGGATATGATTAAATATGGATATTATAAGAAGAGAAGTAAAGAATGTTATATAGATAAAAGGTTATTTTATGTTATATGGGCTATATGTAATGAAATAAATGAAATTGTGTTTAATGGTAAATGGATTTTAGCAACAAAATTACTTAGAATCAGATGGTGGTTATGGAAAAAGGAGTGGGGGGGGTCTAATGGATGAAAATTTAGTATGATTGTATGAACAGATTTGTATGCGTGTATACTATTAAATATTTGTAAATAAGAGTTATTTTGTATGTAAATAAAGGACTCTATTCTTTACAATAGGTGCATTTGGGATCTTTAACATCCAGCTGAGCTACAAATAACCCAACAGGATAGGGTCTCAATTTAATGTCTCATTTAAAGGATGGCGTACTCAGGAGTGCAGCATCCCCCTTATGCTGTACTGCAGTATCTACAACTGATGTACTTGGTGTGGGTATAGAACCCACAGCCTTCTGTACCAAAGGCAAGTGCACTACCTGTTGTACCACTTACACTGTCACAAGGGAACTCTCCAGCCTTCTAATTTTTTTTCAGTAACTGTCAGTAAACTATATATATATATATATATATATATATATATATATATATATATATATATATATATACACACACATACATACGAAAAATAGATAATGCTTTCAACCTTGGGATAAAACTGACAAAAAGAAGAGAACCTATGAATTTAAGTAAGACTGATAATCACTACAGTGTAGAATTTAAAAAGATGCTATGAAATTTGTGTGGCAATAATAGCCACATTTTCCATTATGCAATTAAAGCACTGTGAGTTTTGTGAAGCTTGAGATATTTCTATGGCATTTGCTGGTTATATATGTATATTATGGCTACTTTGGAGGATCCACAGTATTTTTTCCATTATTTTCTTAAGGATAAGGATGACAACAGTGGCTTTCCTGGTTTAGCATTTGACCAACATGCAGATATGCCTTCTAGTTTTGTTCCTGTTATTTCTTGGTCACAAAACAATATATCAGTTGATGGAGAGGTTCAGAAAGTTTTCCAGCAAAAGGGTCTTTTAAACTGTCTGAAGAAGTTTCTTATGGTAGAAATGAAAGAGCTAATTTTATATGTGTTTTGATTAAATAAAGTATGTTTTCCATAGATAAATGGACTTAGAACATTGGATTTTACATTTTTTGTACACCACTGGATTATTCACATTTCCTGCCTTCCGGCCTGGTTTTCTTCAGTTTGTGGTTTTCTGGCTTACTGGTGGTTTGTTGTTTAATATTCAGAAACCTTAACTGCTTGATTGAGTACAGAGATAAGGCCTTAAGGTGATTTGTGTAGGATAAGGTATGTATACTCTGGATTTTTATGGTGAGGAACCTTTGACGGCATTTCATCTGTTGCAAGTGCCTTCTTAAGCACATGCCAAAGTAGGCATTACACAGTGATGGGTCTGATAAGCCATGGAACAAATTATCATGGAAATGATCAACAAAGACATTGGCAACCTACAGACACTAGACCCATCCCAGTTTGTCTTGGGTAAAGGAAGGTCATGCTTACTCAGCTTGGTTAACTTATTCGAGAGGGTCACCTATGCTATGGATGAAGGGAAAATGGTGCATATTTACAGACTGGATTGTTTTAAGTGGTTTTGTAGTCACATATGATTTGGATTACTGATGGGTGACTATGTGAACCCATCATTACTTAGGTTATTGGTTTTCATTTGTGTTGCATGGTTGCACACTAATTATTTGGTTCTTAGTTTCTGTATGTATTGTACCTTTAAGCATATTTTGTAAGGGGCTTGGTGAAACAAACAAATAACTAATAAATACTCTGATTGTGTAGCTAGTAGTACATGAACAATGTTTCCTCTAGCACTAACCAGGCATTTGATTTTATTTAAAATTATTTCAGGTATGTTTAAAATGAGGAAAATTGTTTTTATGTCATTATTTTGCTCATAAAATGCATGAGACTTTATTAAAATAAATATCACTCATTTTGAGCTTTTTAAATACTGAACTGAACAGCTTTGGTGCTTGGAGTCATCATCATCATCATCCTCATCATCCCCTTTCCCATTTTTTTCTACATGTGGTCAGGGTATTGTGTCAACTGTCACCACCTCTCACTATTCAGGACCACTCTCCTACCTTTTTCAAAAGTCATGCCTGACTGACACAGGTCTTCTTGTTTCCTGTCATCTTCTTCCTTTTTCTCTCAAATCATCTTCTATTTTTCTGCCCTTGCGCCTGAACCACCATAATCTATTCTGTTTGACGTTCTCTGCAATTAGAGCTACTTTGGCTTTTGCCCTTTTGTCATTATTTCTTCATCTGTCCCACAGTGTGCATCCCACCTCAGGCATTTTGTCTCTATCAATCACCTACAGCTTCTTCACTGCCCAGGTTTCTGTATAACACAGAAGTACTTGTCATGCTACTGTTTTATACACCTTATGTTTCAGCTTCTTTGGCATTCTTCTGTCACACACTACCCCTGACACCTCTGTGCCACTTAGCCCTCTCATTCTAGTTTTGACCTCCTCATTCAGACTTCTGTTTTCCTCATCCACCCCTCCCAGATACTTAAAGCTGTAAAATATTATTCTATTCTCCCAGGTTCTTCTGATTTCTTCCATTTGTTGTCAGTGGGAGCTATCTTGTTGTCTATACTCGGTTTAATAATGTATGCCTTCAGTTTTGAATTTCATTCTCCTATAACTTCCTGAACTTCCCATTCAGTGCCTGCATCTAATGACAAATTATAATATAATGCAGTCCATCACTAGTATTAAAAGTCAGCTCAGAGATGAACCCTAATGCACATCTACACCCAGTAAGAACCCTTCCATGAGTCATTAACAATAGAAAACATTGACTTAAGATGTGACATTTAACCTGTCAACAAAAAAGACTATCACTGTAATGAAATACCTCAGATTTTAAAGTAAACATGCATGCTGAATGTCTTTGACACTAACAGTTCACTGCTGTCCTGCTTCATTCTAAAGTTATTCAAATCTATTAGTACAAAATTAAAAAAAAAAACATGTCTATTGTTTATCAAGCATCTATAATATGGAAGACGTGGCACAGCATGTTTTTACAGTTTAAATAAATTTTGTTTAGTTTTTTAAGTTATCTGACTTGGAATACAGTTGAGTACTGATGTATAGATATGAATGCTGTGAGTAATGCTCTGCTCTAAGTAAAGATATTTAAATTCTTTCTTAGGTTCTCATGATGTTGTGGAAGACTATGTAAGTTAGCGATGTGTACAGACAGGATGTAAAAATTACTTGTACTCCATGTAGGATATATAGATTTATCCCAGGAGATTAGCTCATGGTCTGTCTGTCTCTCTCTCTCTTTAGATATATAAAATGTGTGTCTAACCTGCAGTGTACACATTTGTATGACCAGCCTCCACAAGCGTTTACCACCAGTGTGTGTGTGTGTGTGTGTGTGTGTGTGTGTGTGTGTGTGTGTGTGTGAATATCTCTATATATACATGTACATCCATCTATCTATGTATATATGTATACAGAATTTTTGAAGAATTTCTCACTTTGCCAACTAATGTTATTAGTTTAGAAAACTTTGCTTCAATCACACTAACAAAAAAAAGAAACTTCACACAATTCATTTATGAAATCTGCAGAGAATAGACACCCCAAAACAAAAACTACCCAAGTAAATCAATCCTTGAAATGAAATTAGATTTTATTAAAATTAAAAACTTATAATAAAAGAATAAAACAAAATATAAAGCTAAACTACAAAATTAATGTAGTCCTTACTATAGTACTTAATACAAAAAAAGTGCCAAAACTTACCTCAGAAAAGGAGTAAAAAACATCCATGAGACAGCCAGTTCATAAAAATTTGCCTCTACAAAGCCCTGTTCAATAGACATTTTGCAAATTACTGCATGCCAGTGAAATGAATTAGAAATGGCAGTCCAGACTAAAAAAAGGGGAGAATGAGATGGAGGTCTTGTTTATGTGACACATGAAACAAGGACTAGGAAACTCAGTTTGTGACTTGTGGATTTGCCACTCATTTTAGAACTCATTATTTGCACCGACAGTGGATGATATTTCAATTGTCATACACAAGATTTTCTCTGCATTATGTGTGTGTGTGTGTGTGTGTGTGTGTGTGTGTGTGTGTGTATAATATATGTGTATATGTATATATATATATATATATATATATATATATATATATATATGGGTCTACTTCAGTAGACCGACTTACCTGAAAATCGAAGCCCAGATACCCGAGACGAAGAGACCAAAAAGATCAGGACACCAAACAGTAAAACAGTGGAAGTTTAAAATGGGAAAAGAGTCCCTTGGCCAACATGGTGACCTTTGCCTTTTTCTACACTGTAGTGCAATCTCGGAGTTGGCATATTTAAGTAATGGTGTTGTGGGTTGAATTTAGTGTGGCTTGTTTACATGGTGGTGTTGGACTACTTACCATTTTCCTGGTGTTAGTTTTCGCTGTTTTTGTATGTTTGGTATCCTGGTCTGTTCGGTTCTTTCATCTCGGGTATCTGGGCTTTGGTTTTCTGGTAAAATGAAGTAGATCCATATATATATATATATATATATATATATATATATATATATATATATATATATATATATATTTATTATGGATCCCTGGTTTCTGGAAATTACTGCTTTTTAAAACTGTACTTTGAAGCTTTTCAGTGATTTTCATTTTAAAGACCGAGCTCTTCTTCTACTGTTAAGAATGAGAAAATGTGTTCATTTATGTTATTTATTTACTTGTTGTTCTCCGGGTTAATAGCACTAGGCATAGTTTATTTTCAAGGGAGACTCAAGGTATTATTCATACTGACTAAGGGAAACCCTTCCCCACCCACCAGGTGTGGTATCCAAGATGTAGCCAAGGTGCATTATTTATTTTAATTAGAATCAGAATGGCTACTAAATGAGTCAGCCTGTGGCTGTGTTTTACATTCATGTAATCATGTATAAATATATGTGACAATGATTGTAAAACTGGCTTTTTGTATTTTGTGTCACCTGTGAAACAAAGTTGTCCATTAGGCCATGAGTGATGCTTTTTAACAATTAATTGGCAGCAATGTTTCATCTTGTCATTATTTATTTTCACAATATTCAAAAGGCACATCTGATCTTACCAAATGCCTTCTCTCCAAAATTCCTGCCTAGTAAGATATAATGGCTTAGATTACTATGACATTTCATGTACAGATCAATAGTGAAAACCTTATTTCTTTCTTTTAGTCTTTAGACCTGCTTGTTTTTGTGACTATCAATTGATTTTCTACCAGATATGGCATATTTCTTGCTCAGGTTCACTTGCAAGTACATTGAAACAATGTGGCACTTAAACAGTATATAATAGAACTACACGACATTTATCTGTTACTAAGTAGCAGAATCATATTAAATGCTAGACACTTTAGTAAAAACTGTGTGTGTTGCTCCATAATGTCACACAACAAGAATACAGAGGAGAATCTTCACAATCCGCATTGTCAGCCTCTTCATTTTTATAGCGCATGAAGTTGTTTTCTTTTAATTCTGAAAAATCAAAAGGTTCATTGCTCACTGTTATGAATATCGAAGTGTTTCACAACTGACACTGATGGTCTGATTTCTGATTTCATTTGTCACTCTACATGTGTAGAATAAAAGATGAGAAGAGGACCTGTAATGCTTGAGAAGGAAGCCAGTTAATAAAACATAATAAGCAGAAGGCAAGAGTGTTGTATGACTTCTTTGATTTAGTATCAATAGCAGGGAATGCTGTAGCTCTCTGTTGGAATACTACATTAAGGAAGCAGCAAAAGAAAATTATTCAAGTAAATCAGCTAGAGGTACATGTGGGAGAAGTAAAGTATGTCAGCCATACTAAAGAGTAAAGGGAAACAGGTATACGTGATATAAGCAAATGGATGCTGTAAATGTTGTGTCTTTCGGCTTTTCCCGGTTAGGGGTCGCCACAGCGGAACTCCGGTCCGCTAATGATTGGCAGTAGATTTTTACATGCTGAATTGCCAGCCCTGATGCACAACCTTCAATGAAGGTACGCCCATTCACGCATGTCTCCACACAGAAGACGCTCTAGCTGAGAATTGAACAGGACAACGTCTTACTGTGAGGCAACAACGCTACTGCAGCACCACCACCGCAGTTAAATGGATGCTGTAAATGTTTTTACAAAAAGCTATTGGGCTTCAACCAAGTTTATCTGACAGTGTCTATTAATATCTAATTGTCCCCCAACACAAAACTCTAGTAAATATTGTTTACCATATTATAGAGAGGAAAACAATAGTTGAACAATTATAGACTATTTAATCTTTACTTAAGTATGGACTTCTTCTTTCAGCTGCTCCCATTAGGGGTCGCCACAGCGGATCAACTGTTTCCATTTCTTCCTCTCCTCTGCATTTTGCTCTGTCACACCAACCACCTGCATGTCCTCTCTCACCACATCCATAAACCTTATCTTAGGCCTTCCTCTTTTCCTGTTACCTGGCAGCTTCATCCTTAGCATCTTTTTCCCAATGTACTCTGCATCCCTCCTCAGCACATGTCCAAACCAACGCAATCTTGCCTCTCTGGCTTTGTCTCCAAACTATCCAACCTGAGCTGACCCTCTAATATACTTATTCCTAATCCTGTCCATCCTCATCACACCCAGTGCAAATCTTAACATCTTCAACTCTGCCACGTCAAGCTCTGACTCCTGCCTTTTTGTCACTGCCACTGTCTCCAACCCATATAACATAGCTGTTCTCACTACCCTCTTGTAGACCTTCCCTTTCACTCTTACTGGTACTCGTCTGTCACAAATCACTCCTTACACTCTTCTCCACCCACTCCATCCTGCCTGTACTCTCTTCTTCACCTTTCTTCCACACTCACCATTACTCTGAACTGCTGATCCCAAGTATGTAAACTCATCCACCTTCACCACCTCTACTCCCTGCATCTTCACCATTCTTCTATCCTCCCTCTCATTCGCACGCATATATTCTGTCTTAGTCCTGCTAACCTTCATTCCTCTTCTCTCTAGAGCATATATTCACCTCTCCAGGGTCTCCTCCACCTGTTCCCTACTCTCACTACAGATCACAATGCCATCTGCAAACATCACAGTCGACAGGGACTCCTGTCTGATCTCGTCTGTCAACATGTCCATCACCATTGCAAATAAGAAAGGGCTCAGAACTGATCCTTGATGTAATCCCACCTCCACCTTAAACGCATCTATCACTCCCACCGCTGACCTCACTGCTGTCACACAACCCTCGTACGTATCCTGTACCACTCTTACATACTTCTCTGACACTCCCGACTTCCTTATACAATACCACAACTCCTATCTAGGCACCCTGTCATATGCTTTCTCTAAGTCCACAAAGACACAATGCAACTCCTTCTGACCTTCTCTGTACTTCTCCATCAACACTCTCAGAGCAAACATCACATCTGTAGTGCTCTTTCCTGGCATGAAACCATACTGCTGATCACTAATCATCACATCCTTTCTTAACCTAGCTTCCACTACACTTTCCCATAACGTCATGCTGTGACTGATCAGTTTAATCCCTCTGTAGTTACTACAGCTCTGCATATCACCCTTATTCTTAAAAATCGACATTCTATAAAAACAGCTACAAATACCCTGCAGTGTTAACGATACAAGGAACTGTCTTCAAGCGCTTGTTTTTGTTCCCCAGTAAAGTATGTAAAATGCTAATTCATATGCTATTTTTTTATTTTGTATTTTCCTCTCTAGTTAGTAGTGACATTTTCTGAGACCTGTTTGATTAAACAAGGTAAAACCAGCCAGATAACGTAATTCACAAACATTATAAACAAAAACATAATAAACAAAATGAGCCTACATGGAAAAGTTTGATTTGTACTGCAATTGCTAGTAAGAAGGAAAAACAGTCTGCTCCAAACCGGCTTCAGTAATGTGTTTGATGTTGTGCCATAAAGAAAGTATTTGGCAAAATACAACAAAATGGAAACTATGAAGAGATAGTTAAAACCTCTGAAATACTAGATGAAATGAAACAGTACAAGGTGGCAAAGAAAATAATTTTTATCGGAGCAGGTGCTGGAATCTGTCACTTTAAGTGTGCTTCTCAGTGACAACCGAGAAGGTATATATGGCAGACTGAATTTAATTGCAAATGATGCTGAGGTTTATAGTAGAGACAAAATGTTACATTTTAAGGACTTGAAAAGGGTTGGTTAAGTGCACAACATGACACAGATAGTGATCTTCAAGTTTAATATATGGGAAATGAATATTATATCCAAAGAAATACTCCTGGTGACCATCTGAGTTTAATGACTTGAACAAATTAGCAATCAAATAAAAGTTTTTTAGGCAATCAAATGTTTAATGAGATGTTATTGCATAGTTTATAATTACAGAAAATACAAGAAGTTATTATAAGCACTCTGTATTATTAGGGTACAAGAGGTCAAATTCCACTGGTGCCAAATACAGTAAAGTTTACTGATGCAATGTAGTCTAGTGAAAGAATGACTACCAGAACATATGATGAATGGATTTCAATAAAAAATGAATATTCTTTGGATGTTTCAGGTTATTTACAGAATCTAGGCAACAGATAGAAAGGAAACAAAATGCAAGCAGCCAATTCAATAAGTACATTTTATTGTTTGCCAGCATTAAAAGCCTCACTCTCATAGGACTAAACAAATGAAATGAAGACAACTGTTGTGTAAAAATGTATTCTGCCTCTAAAACAAAGTCAACAGAAGTCAGCACTTACCAACGGATGTGAAACAGATTCCTGATCTCCCATGAGTAGTTCTATGTTGTGTGTGTCAGTTATGTTTTTAGCACCTCTTCCACCATCTACCATTATCCATAGCCCTCATTGAACTCTGTAGCAGTAGTAGTCCAAGTGAACTTCTGTGTGCATCTCAGGAAGCTTGGAATGACCTGTGATGTCTAAAATTTTACAATTATCATTTTATAATTTTAAGCAGATGCCTTGATAATCTTTGTGAAATAAAATAATTCCATTTGCTTCTGTGATATTTATACGCATTCATTCATTGCCTGATACATGCTTTATTTCATTCAGGATCATGGGTTAAGTTACAGAACAAATTATGGATGGAATACACATACCCCCCCCCCCCACACACACACACACACACATGCATACATAAACCTGCACACACACTCATCAGGCAATTTAGAGAAGTGCTATTTCACCTAATGGCATATCAGTGAGATGAATTAGGGTTGGCTAGTAAAAACCTATGTAAATCCAAGGAGAGACTACAGATTGCACACAGAAAGCAGCGGAGCCATAAACTAAACTGAAGACCCAAAAATTGTGGTACAGCAGTACTAACCCTTATTTCATTTTCTTAGTACCTAGTTCCATTGACACAGAGGCTCCTTTATGGAAAAAGCAGCTCTCCACACTTAGGACCTGTATATGTTTTCAATCAGTCAGCCAGTTAACTTAAATAGCATAACTATGGGAGGAAACTTGTACCCAGCACAAACTCACGAGGACATGGGAGAGAAAATACTTGACAGAAAGCCTCTAGATGCCAGGCTTGAACTCAGTCTTCGGGAGATAAAGAAATAGAACTGGCTATTAGGACACTGTGTCATCTATGTAAAAGATTTGAATTATGTTTTTCAGAACATGTTAATTATCATACAATGCAGTTCTTGGATGGGTTGCAAATTTATTCCTAATCCCACTTTGGAAACAGATTTGTGTCTGAAACCACTACAACAGTGACATTTTTTAAATGAACACTAGGTGGAACCAAATGTACACAATAAATATTATGAATTAACTACTGCAGATTATCACCGTTCAGTTTATCAAAAGGATATTTAAAAATCAATGTTTATTTGATGTACAGTAACTAGTTATTTGTTATAGAACAACAAACTAGAATTGTGTACTGTTACTGTTACTGATGCATCTTGAATGTATGGAAATTAAAGGTGCTCTTAAAATTACTAGACACATTTTAAAAAGCAGCAATTGTGAATTTATTTTAGGAAAGAATATTTTATAAATATTTAACATAAAAGTACAAAATATATCCTCTTTCTTTTTTAAGTGAGTTTCTGGTGTGTTTTAGTATAAAGGAAGGTGCTTTCCTTAGGCAGTTTGGTCTGAAAGTCACAAATACAACTAAAAAGATGTGAAATATTTATAGTTTGGCCAGTGGTGATAGGTCTTCCTAATCCTGTTATGAAGAAACAGTTTGCAATGTATTAAGTATTGCAATGTGTGTCTGTAGGAGATCTCTTAGACTGAGCTCCAAATGTTTGCACAATATGACTTAAATGCGGAAGCGAATTTCTCTATAAAGAGGACAAGAACACTGCAGCTGCAAGAGGCAAAGACTGTGGTACATTTAAGCAAGCCACTGTTTAGTTAACCACAGCCTCATGTCCCTACCACTGAGCAGGCTCATATGTACACATTTGCTTCATGTGGAGCATTTTTCCTATCCCCCATGCAGGGGCTTAGGTTTTTACAACATGCACTCCCTTACTCAGTATAATGCACTTTGAAGTTACACATTCTCAAGATCATTTATAGCAGTTGTAGTATATATCCATCCATTTTGATGGAATGTGCTTCTGGCATTATTGCTCACCAAAAAGTGATCTATTCAAACATATAAATACAAGGGCAAACATTTACCTTTAGACATGGCAGATAATTATTCTTAGAATTAACATCAATCAAAGAGACAGAACATAAGATGCAAGGAATCAATAATGCCTGTGTACCTGCCCCAGGGATTTCATAAATTGATACTGATAAGCTGCTTTTAAATCTTTTGAAATTTAGCAATGACCTAATTATTGGGATAAGGAATTATAATATGATATTGACTGCTCAGGACTCTCATAGAGTAGAATGTTAAGTCAAAATGAAAAGCGTACCAAAAGTTTTTTTTTCAGAGCCTAGGTCAAGCATACATGTGTAATACTACTGCCAGGGTTTTTATAACTTTTAGAAAAGGTATGCAACCTTCTAGTGGTTGCCTGCTTATAGCAAGTAATGCATAAATCTGGATGGCGTACCATTTCTGTACTGAAGAGAAAACAAAACTGATACAAGAAGTTTACTTTATCCAGTTAGTGATTCTGGAAAAGAAGACATTTAACAAAATATATACTATCTCTGACTGTAATCCTTACGGAGTAACTAGAGAAATATTTTGGACTTTTCCTCACACCACCTCTAAATGGAGCAATACCCTCTCTTCTTAAGCCAATATGTTGCACCTTTTTATTTATTTATTTAACAGTTGTTTACTGGGAAAGTCCGACTTGGAACAAAGATAATTTTCAGCAGAGGCCCGGGGAGAGGCGCTCTAGATGCATGTCTTTGAAACATGGGAGGAAACCGGACCACCAGGAGGAAACCCACATGAATGCAGGGAGGACATGCAGACTCCGCACAGAAGGCACTCCAGCTGAGAATCAAACTGGAGAACCTCTTGCTGTGAGGTGACAATGCTACTGCTGCACCACTGTGCCATCCTTGTAGAATCTCTGAGAAAAATGGCAGAAAATTGTCTCCCATATCAGGTCTTATGTGTCCCATCTTCTGCACAAAAATGGGCATTGACAGGCACCTCATTTACATTATGGATGGCAAACTCATAAAATATAGGCAATGTTGTGATGTGGATATCCCACCACTATAAGCCAATTAATATGCGATGTGGATATCCCACCACTGCCCACCAGTTAATATATGATGCCCCTACACTGGCCCAGTAATCAAGGAGCCTCAATCCTCACCACTGGCAACAGATGGGGGGTGTACACACTGGGAGGATGACAAGTACACACACAGTAAAGTGCAATTTCCCTTAAGAGCACACAGAGACTGCAGTCAGTCTGGGGCTGGTTTCTTTCTCTTTCTCCAGATCCCCAATAAGATTCCTCACTGGCACATCTATAGGGTTAAGATCTCAGCTGAGTGGCCAAACCAAGACCTCCAGCACCCTCTCTGTCCAACCAGTGCTTCGTGTCCCTGGCCAAATAACTGACAAACACACACTTTGAGGTTTAATTTATACACACTCACACACACACACACACACACACACACACACACACACACACACACACACACACACACACACACACACATAGGAAAGAAGGCTGGCACAGGTTTACTAGCTTCTGCCCTGACTATAAGGTAGTTTTCATTGCCATCAGCCACTACTTATCAGCTACTTTAAGGCCCTTAGCAAAGGGTGTCCAATCTTACTGTGTAATGTTACTATTAATCCAAATGGTAGATTGACCAAGTACAGTGTCACCAAATAAATATTCAAGTACTCTAAGAGCTTAAATATCTCTAAAAAGACCAGCCACAATTGAAAGGTTTAAATATATTTAATAATAAATAATAAAAGAAGAAGACAACACTAAATATGTATTCACAGTGGCATCAGAGTTTAAAATCACAGGAAATATTTAAAACAACAATGCAGGACAGTCTAAAATAAATACAGAAAACATTTAAACTAATCTTTACTATGTTCCCAACTGTCTAAGATAAATTACCGTACCCTAGTTAACTTACAGCAAAGCAAGTGCAGAGGTGGTGAGTGGATGTTGTCAGGTCAAAGACAAATACAAAAATGCCTTGTCACTCTTTCAGAGAGTTCTTAAATTAATATCTCAAATACTGCTGCTGGGATACTTGCAGCATGACATCATTTTTGTCACCTGACTTCAATTCCCAGGCTCACAAACAACCCCCATTGATGCAGCATCTAGCATCTCCATGTGAAAATACATAGCCTTCAGATGTTTGCAATTGCTAGAAGACATAAAACAGTAAAACACTTACAATACAATACAGAAGGCTCCCTAGTTCTAGACATTCTGTCTCCTTGCTGCACTGAAACTAACTTTTATAGCACAATTACAAAACAATTTAATTTCAACTATTTTCTTGATGTTTTGCAAGTTAACCCTCCTTGTTCTAGTAAAAACTTTTTAAAACATAAACATCTACACAGGTACAATAATTTATATACATTTCTGTTCTTTCCCAGTAGGATACACTGTGGACACATCCTTTAAGCTCAGTACTTGACTCACACACACTTCTGTACCAGCAGCTTGATATACAGACAACATACAGTTGTAATATAGTGGTAACACAAGAAATTGCATCCTGCTGATATTCACAAATGTCATATAATTATTTACAAAATTCCAGACAGTTGTGCTGGCAGTATCTCCTTCTGTCACACTTTTATATAAATCATATTAATATTCACAAATGACATATAATTATTTACAAAATTCCAGATAGCTGGGCTAGCAATATTTACTTTTGTGACATTTGTTCTCCCCCAAAATCTCAAGCTAGTTTTTCAAGTGACCCTTGAGATACACTGCTTGAGAGAGTGAGTCTATCTGGGAATACACTACCCCATACCCTGCCTTGAGAGCCAATCTGTATTGGCATTGCCAACCCCACTGCATTGGTGCACTGTCATATCATATGCCTGCAACCCTAGGCTCCACCTTAGTAACTTGGCATTTTGCTGGCTGGCTGAATGTATCCATGTTAAGGGATTGTGGTATGTAATTACAGTGAATTTCCTTCCATACAGATAAGGCTGAAGTTTCTGCAGTACCCACACTATGGCTAGACATTCCTTTTCTACATCTGCATAGCATTCCTCCCTGGGTTGGAACCTATGACAAAGATATACCACTGGGTGACCTTCTTCCTTTGAGGAAACCTGGCCGAGTACAGCTCCCACTCCATGGTTTGATGCATCCACCTGCACAACAAATTATTTGCTGTAATCTGGACTGGCTAACACAAGGGGCCCTCCCAAAGCTCATTTAAGCTTCTGGAATGCCTGCTCACATGCTGGGGACCACACTACCTTATCTGACTTATTTTTCCTTGTCAGGTCTGTGAGGGGAGCAGCTATGGTACTATAACTGGGGACAAACTTTATGTAGTACCCTGCTGTCCCTAAGAATGCCCTCACCTGCTTTTGGTAACAAGGGCAGGGCATGCCTGAATGGCTTCCACGTTGGCAGGTTCGGGCTTGATTTTAACACTCCCCACTCTATGTCCCAGGTAGGAGAACTCTGCTATACCCACCTGACATTTGTTGGGCTTAATGGTCAGCCCTGCCCTCTGTAGTCTGCCCAGCACCTCCCTGACATGGTGAAGGTGCTCTTGCCAGGAATCACTGTAGATGGCAATATCATCCAGGTAAGCAAGGGAAAAAATCTCTTGCTTCTGCTAGGATATGATCTACCAGCCTCTGGAAAGTCACTGGGGCATTTTGCATCCCAAAGGGCATCTTTGTGAAATCATACAACCTGAAAGGAGTCACAAAGGCTGACCTCTCTCTAGCACTGGGAGTCAAGGGCACCTGCCAGTAACCCTTGGTAAGATCAATAGTGGTAAGATACTTAGCCCCACCCAGCTGCTCTAGGGTTTCATCTTTCCTAGGCCTAGGGTAAGTATCTGACTCTGTGTGACTATTTAATTTCTTGTAGTCCACACAGAACCTGGTGCTAACATCCCTTTTTTGGTACCAGCACCACTGGGGAGGACCAATGACTGCTGGACTCCTGGATTACCCCCAGTTCCAGCATTTCCTGTGTCTCCTCCCTCAGAGTCTGTTTGACTCTCTCAGGTATGCTATAAGGGGCCTGCTTAATAGGTTTTTGGGATCTTGTATCTACATGGTGCTGCTCCAGGTGGGTGCACCTTGGTTTTCCAGTGAACATGTCTCCAAACTCCTGTAACACTGCTCAGATTTCTCAAACCTGGGTAGGGAATAGCTGCTGGGACATTGCTATCCCCTCAACTGAGGTGTAAGTCTGAGCCTCACTGAGGAGGTCAGTCACCAGATCACCCTCAGACAAGGGCCTCCCTATCATGGTAAGGTTTCATCATGTTAACTTGGTACAATATATGCCCCTGCCTCCCACCTAGCAGTTCTACCATGTAGTTAACATCACTGACCTTTCTTATCACCTTGAAGGGTCCCACCCAGGCTGCCTGCAGCATGCTGTGTCTGACAGGAATGAGAACCATTACCTGCTGCCCCATAGCATACTCTCTAACTCAAGCATTCCTGTTATACCAGACCTTTTTCTGCTGTTGGGCTTCTGCCAGGTTCTCCTGGGCCAAGCCAATGAACTCCCTGAGCGTTGTCCTGAAGTTTAGGATATATGCCACAGCAGACTCCTTGGGGGATTCACACTCATCCTCCCACTCATCTTGAATCAGATCTAGAGGTCCCCTCACCCTATGCCCATACAACAACTCGAAGGGTGAACAACTTGTGGATTCCTGGAGAACCTCTCTGTAAGCAAACAACAGACTGCACAAATATTCATCCCAATCTCTGTTTAACTGGTCTGCAAATGCCCGTAGCATGGTCTTGAGTGTAGAGTTTAACCTCTCCACAAGACCGTTAGTCTGGGGATGGTAGGGTGTGGTCTTTAGGTGCTTCACCCCACAGTGCTTCCACAGACAAGCCAGCAGATCTGATGTGAAATTTGCACCACTGTCAGTCAGTATTTCTTTTGAGAAATCTACTTTGATGAAAATGTCTAACAAAGCATTTGACACCTTTTCTGCCTCACTGGAGGATAGAGTCACCACTTCAGGGTATCTGGTAGCATAATCTACTACCACTAGGATATAATTTTTCCCTGTGGAACTGGAGTACTCAGAGGCCCCACAATATCCATAGCTACCCTCTGAAATGGCTCCTCAACCAAAGGCATCAAAGCAGCTTTCACATTGTCTTCTGCCTTGCCTACCTTTCAGCAATGCTCATAGGTCCTGCAGTACCCTGTTGCATCTCTGGAAATCCCAGGCCAATAAAAGTTGTGGATAATACATCTCTTTGTACTTTTTATAGATGACCTGCAAAGCAAATATCATGGGCCATGGCTAGAAGTGCCAGACATTGGGCTCTGAGCACTACCAACTGCTGTATTCTATCACCCTTCCTCCCTGCCTCAGAGGTCCACTCTCTATACAGTAACCCTTTGTCCCAGTATATATATTCCCATTTCCCTTGAGAATCAGGTGCCTCACGGACTATCTCCCTCAGGCCTTGCAATGTAGGGTATGAGAGCTAAGCCTGTCTCAACTCTCTCTTTGTAACCCTTCCCAGCTCCCCTTCCACAGGAAGTTGGATATTCTCTAACAGTGGTGTCTCATTGTCAGCCTGTATTAGCAGAAAAAAGACAGAAAATCCACCTAAGGATGGCCAATCAATGAAATCCACAAGTGTTCCAATTAAAATGTAGTCCTTTAATACGAATAAAACTTCGACTTGAAAATAAAATCGATCTGAGGAAGACAACAGTCGAAAGCGCTTATCGGATATCTTCAAGGGACAGTTTTGAGCTTTTTTATTTTTTATTTTATTTTCAAGTTGAAGTTTTATTCGTATTAAAGTACTACATTTTAATTGGAACACTTGTGGATTTCGTTGATTGGCCATCCTTGGGTAGTCTTTTTTCTGCTAATATTGACTGTTTTTGTGACAGACCACCTTTAGCATTTGAGAGTTATTTATTTATTTGTTCATTGTCAGCCTGGGCACTACTACTCATCTCTGCCTTTGCAGTCACTCTGTCCAAGGAAACATCAGTACCCACAAGCAGTTGTGGCTCACCTTCAATCTCACTGCTACAGGGTAGCTCCCTCCCTGAAGTAACCACCTCACCAGTTCTGGCTGTAAGTGTGCAGTCTGTCTGGGTTCCCTCCCCCAGGCTACCAGACCCACATGCTTGTCTCTAAGCCTGACTGCATGTCACTGCATGCACACAAGGTACTTCATTATCAAAATCATTCCCTATCAGGAGATCTGCAGGGATATCCTCAAACACACCTACTTGCTGGCTTCAATTTCCACCCTCCCAGTCAAGGTGAATCCTAGCTTAAGGTATGTGGAATGGGATCCCTCCTAAAGCTCTAGCTGGAGTAGACTGACCAAGCAAGTAGTGCTCCTCTTTAATCATTGCAGGCTTCACATTGGTTAGTTCAGAGGCTGTGTTTCTCTTAGCAGTGGCCTCTTTTCCATCTACTAAGATAGGATATAACCACTTGTGGTAGTTTGGTACCCTTGTCTCCAGACAGCTTACTACTAGCATTCTGACATTCCCACTTACTGGCTCTCCCACCTTTTGTTCCCCACCTTGCCTCCATGGACATCTATATGCTACATGCCCCCACTGGCTGCATTTAAAACATTTAACCCTTGGTCCTGGACATGTACCTGGACTAGTTGCTTCTCTTGCTACTGGCAGACTCTGTTGGGGTGGTCTAGGTTGCCCACCCATGGGTTCCCTTAGACCCATGAGCAGCACTGGGTATCCCTTTCCTGTGCAGTGATGCCGTGCTTGCTAGGCATAGGTCTCCCTTTTTCCCCATCTCATCTGCTCTGTTACATTCTCTATCTGCTAACCAGACTCTCATGTTCTCAGGCAAAGTGGTAAGGATTTGTTCCCCTCACCAAAAGGTCTGCCAGCCCTTTAGAAGTGGTGACCTGACATCCACTCACCCACCTATGAAAATAAGTGCTTAGTTCAGCAATATATTCGCACACACTTTCATCCGCCTTGCGTCTATGCACACAAACCTTTTTCCTATAAGCTTCAGGTGTTAACTTAAAACATTCTAGCAAACAATTTCTGACCGTATTATAATTTAATCAATCATTATTAGACAATTTAGAAATAGCAGTTACAGCTTTACTATGGAGTAAGGGGGTCAGGAACCATACCCAGAGCCCTTGGTCAACATTATACTGTTTACATACCCTTTCAAACATATGAATGAAACTAACAAAATTATCCCCTTCTGTAAATTTTGGAAGAAATTTACTGACTTTTGTTGCATCTGGGGTTCAGTTACTCCCTTCCCCATTGCCTCAAAGACCCTGGGGAAGAGTCAACATCTCCTTTTCATGTTGCCTCTGCCTCTCATTCTCCTCAGCTTCCAGATGTCACAGTTTCTCATTTTCCTCAGCCTCCAGACATCTCAGTCTCTCTGCTGCTTCTATTTCCAAATGTTTGGCCTCCAGTTCAAGTCTCTTTAACTCCAGATGGAATTTTTAAGTCCTCTGTGGAAAGGTTGAACTGTTCATTTTCTGAGAGTTGTACATCTCCAAGGCCAGCCTGGTTGTCCTCCTGATTGCTGGTCTGCGATTGAGCTGTGCCCAAGGCTGCAGTCATTTTTACTTTAGTCAGGTTAGCATGCACCAGTCCTTTACTCTGGCACATCTCAGCTAACTGGCTACTTGCCAGCTTGTCATACTCCTCTGCTGACATGCTTGTCTGCTCTCCCTGACTACCTAAGCTAACACAAAAAAGAAAACAATTGTAATATGAAACTCTGAATGTTCATTGTGTGGTTGATTGAGAGTACAAACACCTTCCTTAGTGACCCCTGTTTACAGGCTACAGTAATTCGTTATCCACACCACTGAATCCTAATATATGGATATCCCACCACTGCAAGCCAATTAATATGTGATATGGATATCCCACCACTACAAGCCAATTAATATAGATTCATAGGTTCATAGGTTCATAGGTAGGTACTAGGCTATCTGCCCGAGGGCATTTATAAGCCTAGCCAGAGTGTGTCAGCTTTTGCCGCCCCATTGATTAATTAACTGAGCCTCTGTCAAGAAGAGCCAATGAAGTGATCCCAGGGGTGTATTTCCTGTTACCTATCCACTCATCAAGGTTTCTCTTGAAGAGTGTTAGTGAGCGGCTCTGCCTAATGTAGTTAGGAATTTTGTTCCAAAGCATGGGGAGTCTCTGTGACAGGAATCTATCCCTCCAGCATGTTCTATTTATTGTTGTGGCGAGGTTTAGCTCACTAGAGTGAATGGCTTGCAGTGGCTTGGATTTCTTTAGGTGGAGCATGTCCATCAATTCTGAGTTAGACATGGCTTTGTAAGTCAGGCAGAGATCACCTCTGAGTAAGCGATATGCCACTGAGTACAGCTGGAGTTTTTCCAGTCGGGCTGCATAGGACATATGTTTGAGGCCAGTAATCCTCTTGGTGAGCTACTTTTGTGGTCTTTCCAGCTGTTGGAAGTGTCTTGTGAGGTACATCCCAAATGGGGCATTGTACTCCATGATGGGTCTGATGAGTGATGAGTAGAGGGGTCCTGTAACCTCTTTATTTCTAGATGCGAACCCTTTAGTAATTAGATGGGCTACATAGAAGGACTTCCTAACTACTTTGGCAATATGATTGTCAAAGGAGAGATTTCTATTTACCTGGGTCCCCAGATCTCTTATTACCTCTTCTGTATTAAGGGGGCTGCCACCTATGTGGTAATTCATGGGTGTTTTGTTTTTCCCAAATGGGATGACTATGCATTTTTTGGCATTTAGCTTGAGACCATGACTTTGACACCAGGTGTTTGTCTCAGTAAGACCCTTTTGGAGAATGTCCATGTCAGCAGGAGAGTCAATTATGGCTCCCAGTTTGCAGTCATCTGCAAACTTGGTTAGCCATAGTCCTCCTGTGTTTGCCTGTACTTCTGAGAAGTATATGCCAAACAGTAGGGGTCCCAGGACCAAGCCTTGTGGGACACCACTTGTGACTGGCTTAGAGTCGTTCCTGGAGCCCGCTATTCTTACCGTGTGAGTTCTGTCTGTAAGCCAGTTGGCAACTCATCTCATGACGTAGGGGTTTATGTTCAGGCTGGTGAGTTTTTCTATAATTCCCAAGAGGGGAATGGTGTCAAAAGCCTTGGTGAGGTCAAGGTAGGCTTTGTGAACTACCTTCCCCTCATCTCTGGCCTTGGTGACTGTCTCGAAGAAGTCAAATAAGTTTAGTAGGCATGATCTGCCCTTAACAAAGCTGAACTGGGTCGGGTCAAGTGTTTGGAGGTTCCCAATGTCTTTGTTAATGAGTTCCATGATGATGCGCTCCATAGCCTTGCTGATCAGGCTAGTCAGGCTTATGAGGCGATAGTTACCAGGGTCAGTTGTGGCCCCTCCTTTGTGGAGTGGAATAACCGTTGCTGTGCACCATTCTATGGGCATGTAGCCTGTGAAGAGGCTGAGGTTGAACAGTGTGTTTAGGTGGGGGGGGGGTAAGTTCGTTATGTAGTTTGTGCAAGACGCAGCCTGGGACACCATCTGGCCCCACTGACGCTGTGCTTTTGGCTTTCGAAAGGGCTGTTTTCATCTGTGCATCTGTGATTTCCAGGAAACTACACTTTTCTGGTATTGTTGTGGGCCCTTTTGGGGGTGAAAGGGGGATGAAGTTTGCACTGAATCTATCTGCCAGGATCTTGGCAATATGAGTGGGTTCAGTATATTTTGTGCTATTTTGCACTAGCTCAGAGCATTCTGTGAGTTGCCACTTAGATTCTTGACATAGCTAAAGAAGGCTTTGTGGTTATCTTTCAAATCCTTGGCTATTTTTCTTTTGAAGTTAGCCTTGGAGGATTTTATGAGGGACCTTAGTTTCTTACTGATACTGATCAGGGATGTCTTTCCTTCTTGGGATTTGCTTTTTTTCTGAACTAGTTTCCTCCTTCTATTGTATAGCCTGTTTATGGCAGGGGTCCACCAGACTGGTTTCCTTCTTTTAGAGGAGTGAGTCTTGGTTTTGCTAGGGATGGCACAATCCATGCATCCTTGTAGGTGCTCATAAAGTGCATTTGTAAAGGTTCCTGCATCTTGGACATTGTTATCCTTTAGTGTGGGGGCTCTGAAACATACCACCTCTGTCTTAAGTAAGGTGAAGTTTGCTATAAAAAAGTTTTTCACTGTGGTTTCCTTGATTGGAGGTGGTGGTGTGGTGTGGAAATCCAGAGTGATTAGTTTATGGTCTGATCTAACCAGTGACGGGTTGACCTCCGGTGTGGGACACCTGTCGCCCATGTTGGTGATGACCAGGTGCAATATGTTTTCACCTCTGGTAGGGGAGTTTACCAGCTGATCCAGGGCATTTGAGTTGATAAATTCCAGGAAGCACTGGATCTGGGAGTTTGTACTTGAGTAGTTTTCCCAGTTAACGGTAGGGTAATTGAAATCGCCCTATATCAGGGTGTTCGGTAGGACCTTCATGTTTTCCAGTGTCTCCAGAAAGGCGGAGTGGTGGTCCTGGGTCATGGAGGGTGATCTGTAGCAGGCCACAATTTGCATTGCAGATTTGCCTGATGTTAGTTGCACATAGATGATCTCGGAGGTATCATGCTGCGCCACTAACCTGGAGGCATAGGTATCCTTGATGAATATGGATACACCCACTCCTTTTGTGTTTCAGTCAATGTTCTGTGGCCGAAATGTGTGGCATGAGTTGTAGCCTGGTAGTGCTGAGGTGCTCTATGGAGCCTTGAACCAGGTTTCAGTTACTGCACAGATGTCGATGTTCTTTATACTTAGGAGTGCTTCGAGTGCTTGCATTTTGAGATTTAAACTCCTGGCGTTGAGTAGCATAACCCTCATTTTTTTATTTGTGCTGTTTACAGAGGTGTTTTTGACTTTTAAGCCTAGCTTAAAAAAGGCACTATGGGGGCAGCAAGAGCATTGGCCAGTATTCGAAAGCGTAGGGGTGACAGGTGCAAGCCATCTCTTGAAAAGCAATGAGGCCTGTCGAGCATGTCGTCCCAGGCTGACAGACACTGGATCCCCTTTGAATGACACCAGAAGCTTAGCCAATTGTTGAAATTGATCATTTTTTTTTCTTTATACTGTGGTATCATTCTTGGTGAGGGCAGGATGCTACTCAGGGTCAGGGTCATACCCGCCTGGGCTACATGATCACAGAGCTCTTCCATATCTCTTTTCATGTAGTCCAGGGAGGTATGTCTCAGGTCATTCACACCAACATGAACAATGACAGAGTCATATTTGTACTTGTTCTGGAGAGACCTGAGTGCTTGTGTTATGTAGCGGAGTCTGGCTCCCGACAGGCAGCTAACAGTAACCTAATCCTTGTCCAGCCTAGTGAGTGGGACATCAGTGTGCCTGCTACAGAGTCACCTATTACTAGTGTGTTAGGTATGTTATTTCGCCTTAAGGGCTGTGATTGTGTGGCACACTGATTTTGCATTTTATGTGTTGTCTGGTTTGTGATGGGAGGTGCAGGTTTTTTGGGTGTCTGCTTTGGAGGTCTGTGATGCTTTTGCAGGTTTTTATTTAGAGCCTCCGAGTATGATTTTGTGTATTTATGTGTATTTTTTGCCAGTACTGGTTTAGTATGTCTATGTGATGCTGGAGGTGTGGTGCAAGTGTTAACCTTCTCCTCATGACTGCCTGTTCCAGTCTTGGGTGAAAAGAGCTTAGCCTCCAGTTTAGCTATATAATTGCATCTCTCGCATATGTTAATGTTTTGTGGTAGGAGGAGAGGGTTGTCTGTGTACATGAGGCAGATGTAACATTGCCTCAGGATACGCAGGTTCACCAGCTGGACTGGAGAGTATACCTGAAATTGCCCTTTGGTCATGCCTGAATAGTAGGGTGAGCTGCTTAGTCACTTGGTTGGTGAGGGGTGAATAATGAGCCTTGCCCTCCTGGGCAATCGAGTGTCGGGGTATATTAGTGCTTGCTATTAGGTCTGAGCAAGTGCTGGACTGTAGGATGCTTTTTAAGTGCTTAGGTTGAGAGTTAGACTACTTTCAAGGGAAAAACTGAAGAGGAGACTTGGTGGAGCCGGGATAAATTTAGCCCTAGCTAACCGGCACTGCCCGGACGTGCACAACCGTGCAAACGCGGTTTTTACAGCAGGGAAATGAAAGAGATAGAAATTAGCCCAAAATGGCCTATAAACTAACTAACTTCTGGGCTGGAACCACTCCTCCAGGGACAGATGGCTGCTCAAAGCTCCCTCTCTCACAGGTGAACAGAGAAACCTCCCTCTATCCAAGTAAGGTATGGGCAACTCAGAAAATTGTAACACAGCCCTGAATTCAGCACTAGCCTGAAAACTGGACTACATTAGCTTAGAAAGGCAGGAAACAAGGAAATTTTTTTTTTTTTAAAGATAAGGCAAAAGCAGTAAAAAATACACTTAAAACAGCTTTAAATGACTACAAACAGTAAAAAATAAACTTAAAACAGCTTTAGATGACTACAAGTAATCAGAAAAGGCTTTTAAACAAATTACCCAATTAACCAGAAAACAAATCTCAAAACTGAGCCCTTTTCCTGTAGTCTTCAATCAGACAAGTTCTAACTGCACACTCCTGCCACTGGGGTGCAGGGGAACCTTCTCCAAAAAAGAAGGCCTGGATTAGTGCTCAAGTTATACAAACAAAGCTAGATTTAGCAGGCCTGGATCTAGTCTATGCTACAGCAAACAAGACGCACCAATTTCAGTAAGAAACAGTTCAAATATGCAGGGACTATAAGCCTTTAACCAGAAATTCCCAGCTCAGAAGGGCAGAGTCCATCCTCTCCTCCCCCAAGAGTGCAGACCATGAACCTTCTTAATGTAAAATAACTGGCCTGAAGCCCAAGTGCTTAAACCAGAACTAATACACTTTTAGAATAACAGACACAGAGCCTTCAATCAGCAGTTCCCAACTTAGAAGGATGTAAGCTACCTGTCCTGCCACAACAGTGCAGACCACAAACCTTAATGTAAAACAACTGGTCTGATGCCCAAGTGCTTAATCCAAAAGGCTTAGAATGATAGCTACACTTTAATCAGGTTGCTACCAAGCAGTAATAAATACAACTGAATACTTTTAAGAAAGCCTGGATTAGTGCTCAAGTTATGCAAACAAAGCTAGATTCAGCAGGCCTAGATTTAGTCTATGCTACAGCAAACAAGGTGCACCAATTTCAGTAAGAAACAGTTCAAATATGCAGGCACTATAAGCCTTTAACCAGAAATTCCCAGCTCAGAAGGGCAGAGTCCAGCCTCTATTCCCACAAGAGTGCAGACCACGAACCTTCTTAATGTAAAATAACTGGCCTGAAGCCCAAGCGATGTGAATATCCCACCACTGCCCACCAATTAATATGTGATGCCATTGCACTGGCCCAGTAATCAAGGAGCCTCTATCCTTACCAGTGGCAACAGTGGGGGGATGTACACACTGGGAGAATGATAAGTACACACAAAGTAAACTGCAGTTTCCCTTAAGAGCACACAGAGACCATAGTCAGTCTTGGACCAGTTTCTCCCTCTTTCTCCAGATACCCAATAAGATTCCCCACTGGCACAGCTATAAGGTTGAGATCTCAGCTGAGTGGCCAAACCAAGACATCCAGCACCCTCTTTGTTCAACCAGTGCTTCTTGTCCCTGCCCAAGTAGCTGACACACATGCACTTTGAGGTTTGATTTACACACACACATATGGGAAAGGCTGGCACAGGTGTCCTAGCTATGTCTCCTTCTGCCTAGACTATAAGGTAGTATCCACTGCCACCAGCCACTACTTATCAGCTACTTTAAGGCCCTTAGGCAAAGGGTGTCTAATCTTACTGTGTAATGTTACTATTAATCCAAATGGTAGTTTGACCAAAAGCCAAGCTATTAGGAGTGGCCTGTACAGTGTCACCAAATAGATATGCAATGTACTCTCAGAGCTTACATATCGCTAAACAGACCTGCCACAATTGAAAGGTTTAAATATATTTAATAATAAATAATAAAATAACAAGAAAACACTAAATATGTATTTACAGTGACATCAGAGTTCAAAACAGTACGAAGCATCAGAGACTATCCATGTGCAACTAACAGTGGGTAAAACTGCCTTCCAGTTTATAGCCTGCTACAGACCACCCTCCCTAACCCAGGAACCCCACTCAGCCTTCCTGAGAACACTGGAAAATATGAAGGTCTCTCCAAACACCATTATATTGGGCGACTTCAACTACCCAAACATAGACTGGGAGCATTACTCTAGCTCCAATACCCTAGCCCAAAGGTTCCTAGAATTTATAAACTCAAATGCTATGGAACAACTTGCTACCACTCCCACAAGAGGGGAAAACATACTGGACCTGATCACAAAAAACATGGGGACTCTATGCTCCAGACCAGAAGTGTATCCCTCACTGGTAAGATCAGACCATAAACTAATCTCACTGGATATTCACATCCTGACACCACCCCCTGCCCAGAAAACCACAGTGAAAAACTTCTCTAAAGAAAATTTCACACTCCTCAAAACCGAGGTGGAATCCTTCAAAGCCCCTGGGCCTGTGGAAAATACGGCCCAGACCACAGAATCCTTTATAAACCCATTCTATGAACACCTTCAGGAATGCATGGATCATGCGATCCCAAATAAAACCAAGACCCAATCCTCCAAAGGCAGACGTCCTGTCTGGTGGACCCCAGCCATAAACAAACTATACAATAGAAGGAGGAAGCTACTAAATGATAGAGCAAAATTCCAAAAAGGGAAGGCACCTCTGATCAGTATTAGCAAAAAACTACGGGCACTCATAAAATCATCTAAGGCCAGCTTCGAGAGAAAAATTGCACAGGACACTAAGGATAATCACAAGGCTTTCTTTAGTAATGTTATTAACCTGGGTGGTAATTCCCAGATATGCTCAGAATTAGTCCAAAATGACAAAAAATACACCGAACCCACAGACATTGCCAACATCCTAGCTGACAGGTTCAGAGCAAACTTCTCCCCCCCTCCCTACCAAAAGGGCAAATATCTATCCCAGCAGAGTGCTGCCCCCCTGACATCTCAGATGCTCAGGTAAGAGCCGCCCTCTCCAAAGCAAAAAACACAGCATCAATGGGACCAGACGGTGTCCCGGGCTGCTTCCTACATGAACTCTAAGAAGAGCTAAACCCAAACATAAAACTACTGTTCAATCTCAGCCTTACTACAGGATATGTACCCAAAGAGTGGCGTACAGCAACTGTGGTCCCTCTCCACAAAGGTGATGCCTCAACGGATCCTGGAAACTATCGCCCCATAAGCCTGACTAGCTTGGTCTGCAAAGCTATGGAAAGGAACATCATGGACCTCATAAATAAAGATATTGGGGACCTACAGACACTGGATCCTACCCAGTTCGGCTTTGTTAAGGGCAGATCCTGCCTCTTAAACCTGGTTGATTTCTTTGAAACAGTCACCAAGGCCATTGACGAGGGGAAGGTGGTCCACACAGCCTACCTGGACCTCGCAAAAGCCTTCGATACAATACCCCACTTGGGCATTATAGATAAGCTCACCAGCTTAAATATAAACCTCTATGTCACTAGATGGGTTGCTAACTGGCTCAAGGACAGAACCCACATGGTTAGAATTGGTGGAGCCATGTCAGACTCCAAACCAGTTACACAAGGCTCAGTCCTGGGACCTCTCTTGTTCGGTATATATTTCTCGGAGGTACAGGCCAACACGGAAGGACTGTGGTTGACCAAGTTCGCAGATGACTGCAAACTGGGTGCCATAATCGACTCTCCAGCCGACACAAGCATCCTCCAAAAGGGCCTCATAGAAACAGACAACTGGTGCCAGAGCCATGGCCTCAAGCTAAATGCCAAAAAGTGTATAGTCATCCCCTTTGGCAAAAACAAAGTGCCCACAAATTACCACATAAGTGGTAATCCATTAAGTACAGAAGAAGTAATTAGGGACCTGGGGACCCAGGTTGATAGCAATCTCTCATTTAACAACCATGTGGCCAAAGTGGTTAGAAAAACATTTTATATAGCCCACCTAATCATGAAGGGATTCACATCTAGATCAGGGGAGGTCATCGTGCCTCTTTACTCATCCCTCATCAGTCCCATAATTGAGTACAATGCCCCTTTTGGGATGTACCTTACCAGACACCTGCAGCAACTGGAAAGACCCCAAAAGTACCTCACCAAGAGGATCAAAGGGCTCAAACAGATGCCATATGCTGCCCGGTTAAATAAACTCCAGCTCTACTCAGTGGCATACCGCCTGTTCAGAGGCGATCTGTGCCTGACGTATAAAGCCATGTCTAACCCGGAATTAATGGACATGCTGCACCTCAGAAAATCCAAATCCCATCGAGCTACACGCTTGAGAGACTTGAACCTCAGCACTGAAATAAATAGGACATGCTTGAGGGACAGATTCATAAACCAGAGGCTCCCTTCACTCTGGAATAAAATCCTAGTCCAGGTTAGGCAGAGTCCCTCATTGACTCTCTTCAAGAGGAATCTTGATGAGTGGATGGGAGATCATAGGTTTACCCCGGGTATCACTTCTGTGTCACTGTTATACAGAGGCACAGTATACTAACCTCAAAAAAGGGCATAGCAAAATTAATTTAAAATGGGTGGTGAAAGCCAAACACATTCTGGCTAGGCTTATAAATGCCCTCGGGCAGATAGCCTAGTATGAACCTATGAGCCAATGAACTGCAGGAAATATTTAAAACAACATTGCAGGACAGTCACAAATAAATGCAGAAAACATCTAAACTAATCTTTACTGTGTTCCTAACTGAATCTAAGAGAAATTACTGCACCCTAGTTAACTTACTTACAGCAAGACAAGTGCAGAGGTGGTGAGTGGATGTTGTCAGGTCAAAGACAAATACAAAAATGCCTTGTCTCTCTTTCAGAGAGTTCTTAAATTAATATCTCAAATATTGCTGCTGGGATACTTACAGCATGACATCAGTTTTTGTCACCCGACTTCAGTTCCCAGGCTCACAAATAACCCCCACGAATGCAGCATCTACCATCTCCTGTGAAAATACATAGCCTTCAGATGTTTGCAGCTGCTAGAAGACATAAAACAATAAAACACTTACAATGAACTGCAGAAAGCTCCCTAGTTCTAGACATCCTGTCTCCTTGCTGCATTGAAACTAACTTTTATAGCACAATTATAAAACAATTTTATTTCAACTATTTTCTTGAAGTTTTGCAAGTTAACCCTTTATATTAAAGTTCCCACTGTTAAAACACATACATTTACACAGGTAAAATAATTTATATACATTTCTGTTCCTTCCCAGTAGGGTACACTGTGGACACATCCTTAAGCTCAGTACTTTACACACATACTTCTGTATTAGCAGCTTGATATACAGACAACATACAGTTGTAATATAGTGGTGACACAAATAATTGCATCCTGCTGATATTTACAGATGACATATAACTATTCACAAAATTCCAGATAGTTGTGCTGGCAGTAACTACTTCTATCACACTTCTGTATAAATCATATTAATATTCATAAATGACACATAATTATTTACAAAATTCCAGATACCTGGGCTGGCAGTATTTATTTTTGTGACAAATGTATTATTATTATTATTTTTATATGCTATGGCAGTCCTCATTGCCTTTGTGTGCTATTAAGAAATTGGGTACTACAGCCAATCCACGTGCAGATGGTGAAATATAGAACTACACTTCACCTTTAAAGCATGTCCTGGACCATGCATATGCAGTGCTGCCCTCAGGGACCTAGGAGTGTGCATGGCATTAAAAAGACTTTGGCATGATGTTTAAAAGATGCACTCTTTGTGAAAACTGAGTGATTCAGAAACAATAGTACATTGAGTTCTTCTTAGCATAAGCATAATGTTGAGCCTGGTGAATTTGCATAATATTATCATGATGGAAAGCATAAAAAACTGTTGTGCTACTAAATAACTCAAACAGCAACTTCAGAATCTGCCACAGCTGAACCCGTCGACTATGTCTTTTAAGTATTATTGTAGTTGATCATCATAAAGTAAAATAAGTTGGACAGTAATTTTAAGTTTTTTGGAAGGTGTACTGAGTAGTGTAGTGCAAGTTTAATACAACCCCTAACATTATTCTGAATTGCTTGAACATGAACTTTCAGCTACATTCAATTACACTGCAAGTTCAGATTTGTTTTGCAGAATTTATACATTTCTGAATCATTCCACCATCTTGTTTTGCCTCATTGTGCAACTTGTTTTTCAGAGTTGCACACACCATGCAAATTGCTGCTTGTCGCACAAATTCATTTACCGTGATTTGGAAAAGTTTTTTGAATGCAGCCCCTTGATTTTATGTAGATTGAAAACATAATCACGCTCTCACTTTAACATCACAGCAAAAGACAACATGGCTATACACCCAACAGAACACACCAAAGTGGAAATAGACAATAAACTAAAATTTGACATTCACATATCCATGACCATAAAAAAAGTCCACAAAAAACTAGGAGCATTATACAGAAATAAGCAACTTCTCACCAAAGCAGCAAAGATTTCAGTAGCAAATTCCCACCTTATCTCCACCCTACTTTATGCCTCTCCAATATATACCAACCTAAGGCAATGCGATCTAAACAAGCTAGAGACCTGCTCCAACAAAATCGCCAAATTCGCCACAGGGGCAGCCTACCCTAGTCACCACTATCTCTCACTTGCTGAACTGGGCTGGCTTGAACTCCCTCACCTCCTTCAATGGTATCAACTTACACTCGCCCACAAACTAGTAAACCATCCACTAAAAGTCTCATCCCTCCAGAATCTACTCCAACCCTATCGCACCACCAGACCACTAAGATCCAGCAACACAAATCACTTACAGGTCACTAAAGCCAATAACTCTGCTGGAGAAGCACTATTCTCTTGTGCCATAGCCAAATTATGGAACTCCCTCCCACCCACAATTACCTCTGTACCATCATGCACCACTTCAAAACTTTACTAAAAGCGCACCTAAAAACATGCTGGCTATGCCCTTGCAACTCCCCCTCTAATATCACCCACCCCATCCACCCACTACCTTTCTTTCCACCCCAGTAACTACCTTGATTATAGCAAGCTCGGATGCTCATAAGCCTAACTACTTATTATACAGCAGGAACTTCTTAATGTAACAATTGTTAATGACTGTTATGTACTTTGCAGATGATAAAGATTCTAGTTGTCTACTGATGTACTGTGTTCTTCATCTGTAACTATGTTTGCAATTGTTAATTGCTATGTTGATCAAAGTGTTAATTGCTATGTAAATCAAATGTAACTACTGTCTGTATATTTTAGCTGTGGAACTTTTCTCCCCGGGCCTCTGCTGAAAATGGACCTACGTTCAGTCGGACACTCCCTGTCAACAAATGTAAATAAATAAATAAATAAAATCAGGAGGTTTTAATCTAGTTTCATTAATAATGCTGAATGTGAATGGTTATACTGATGTTTTTATTTATGTAAGATAAAAATGTGTTTCATATATTACCACACACAAAAATATTTCTAGATTGACTAATCTATGCTAATAAAGGAAGTTCACACATTTAACAAATAGTCTGAAAAACTTCCTTTATTGGTAACTGACCACTCTCTAATCATTACTTATTCTTTATTATTTACAGGATATTACACAAACTAAAACATGCAGAAAATACTAACTGTATTATAATACTCCACTGGCAGAATAAACTAGCATTATTTATAATTGACATATTGACTTTTATAACTGAACTGGATAGTTCCTCCTCAGAACTTTGACAAAAGCTAATCACATTCAGCGATTTCCCAGATTATCAGCTCAACATAGATTATGAACAGGTACACCAAATTAAGGTTGTGTAACCATTTATACTGGATTGCAAGTACCTTTCTTGAAAGTACTATTTACCAAATAAGGTGGTAAAAGTGGAATTAGAAGAAGATGGACTTACATGACTAATGGGATGAGATAAGAGGAATAAAGATTCCTAATAGAATAGTCTATATGCTAAATTTACCTAGTTACATAATGTTAAACTCTTTTAGGATATGGAGAACCTGATATACTACAACAGCCCTAATCTGCAGTTTTCAACAAACAGAAGTTGTCTGTGTTTTCAACGAATGTGCAAATTTAAATTTAGTTAGGTGGTCCTATTATATTCTATGCAGAAGGTCATGAACTTAAATGGTCTGTCAGAATTTCGTCTGTGTGGTGATGCATCCAGGGAAACATGTAACAGGAACTTCAAATAGACTCATTACAATTACATGTGCTATGTGCGTATGATCCATTCAGGTATTTTCAAGGGTAAACCTCCTTTAAGTACCCTTTACTGCCATCAGTTAACAACATTCTGCTATTTGCTCATTTACTGACTTAAATAAAACAACAAATTGCCTACCATGTTATAAGTTAGATGCATAAGCAAGATGTTTCTCAACAGAGAAACTGTCTCAAGAATTGTTGGTATGAATGGGGTGGGAATCAAATGCACAGTTAGCATTCAAAGATAACCAAATAAGTATAGTAGAAGCATGTCTTCCTATATGGAAGGCACGCGTAACGTTTTCTATACCCTGACAATTATGTTTCATATGTTTATTGACTCTCCTCCAGAGTTCCAGACATACAGTATAAATAGCCAACATGTCTAAATATACATTAGAAATACCCTTATTTACTCTTCTGCATAGAGGAGTACAGATAGTATTGGTTACAATGAAGTATACATTCATTCCACATACTCTACAGCTGTTTTGTCATATCTGCATCATATGTTGTTAAAAATGAATGTACATGCACTAACGGCTTGGTAACTACTAATTTTTTACTTGCAAAACCATAACAGTTCTATGAATATGACAACAGGTTTTAAAGTCAGAGGTATGGATATAATTTATATAAAAATGTAATAGAATGGAGAATATTTTTATTTAATATTTGTTTACTGGGAAAGTCCGACTGGGACAGAGTCCATTTTCAGCAGACACCTGGAGAGAAACACTCCAGATGCATGTCTTTGGAATGTGGGAGGAAACTAGAGCACCAGGAGGAAACCCACATGAATGCTGGGAGGACATGCAGACTCTGCACAGAAGGCACCCCAGCTGAGAATCGAACCAGAAAACTTCTTGATGTGAGTTGACAACACTAACTGCTACACCATTGCGCCGCCCTGACAAAAAGAGACAAAAAAGTCATAGCTCTCAACTGTCCAGATTTTTGATGCATATTTTTGCTCCATTTCTCATAGAATTGATGTTTTGTGGCAAATCACTGGCAAATTGTTGAGGAATGAAGCCAGAAAATAATGGCAGACATTTGATTTTCAGACTTCATAACCTTTAGAAAATTCATGCTAATGTTAAACCTGTTATTAAGTTAGTAAATGCAATATTTACAAAATGTCCCTATTTTTAAGCCTTTATTCCCAGATTATTTGTGGCTTTGTCCTGATTTCTTGCTCTAAGAGGTTTAGAGGTATGAAAGAAGTTCTGTACTAGGTGTTGGTTCCCAAACCTTTTAGAACTTTTATGATGAAACTGGCACAGAGAGTGATAATTTGTGAAGTCACTTGGGACTGGACAAAATCAAAGTTAGAATTTTTCCTATGTTTTATTGTCCTGTCACAATGAAACTCACTGAAAACTTTTGCGCAGCTTGTCCAGATTGTTAAAGGATGGCACCACATCCTGAGTTCAGAAGTTCGCTGAGACCTAAGCCTATTATTAAAATTCCATTTGAGCAGATAGCCATGAATCTTGTAGGTTCATTGGTAATGTCTTGGTAACCCAAAAGAACCACACTTCATTGAAGTACAAAAGCATCACTGGACACGGAAGCTGAATTCCAAACTTTTTATTCCACAGGTTAAGCGCTTTCATCCATTCTCTGCTGGACTTCTTCAAAACCTTCTTCTTCAGATTGGTGATATCTGTTAATGGCTACTGATTCATTCTAGTGATTATTGGCTGTGCCACTAAGTTTCCTGCAAAAAGCCAGTGCTAAGACAATAACCAAAGAGCTAATGTAACTTTTCTCCAGAGTAGTGATTGCCAAAGAAATACTCATGGGCTATTGAACCCCATTTATGTTCAGGCTAATAGACCAGCTTTGCCAATATTTTAAAGTAAAACAGTTAAGAACTTCAATGTATCATCCTCAAACTTATGGGTTACCCTAGTGCTTTAATAAAACTCTGAGGTCTATGCTAAAAATAGCCATTTAATAAGATGGTAAGAACTATCAGTTACTTCCTTACATCCTTTTTGATATGAAAGAAGTATTCCAAGATTCTACAGGATTTGTCTAATTTGAGTTACTATATAGTAGACATCTCCAAAACCTGCTAGATTTGACTTGGAAGGAGATCACCTACTTAAAACTGTGATTGCACACTTTACAAACTTATAAGACAGATTAAAAATATATTATGCCAATAATTAAGGAACATGTGCAAAGGGTACAAGAGATATTATTATGTTATTATTTTCTTTTAGGTTCATAGGTTCATAGGTTGGTACTAGGCTATCAGCCCTAGGGCCTATACAAGCCTAGCCTTAACAATTCCCTGGCTATTTCTTCCCACACTATTTACTTCACTGGACCCCTGTCTAGCAGGGCGACTGACGTGATCCCCGGGGTGAATTTCCTTTCTCCCATCCCATCGTCAAGGTTCCTTTTGAAGAGGACCAAAGAGGCACTCTGCTTGACATGTATGGGCAATCTATTCCAGAGTCTGGGGAGTCTCTGGGTCAGGAACCTATCCCTTCAGCATGTTTTGTTTATTGTGATGACAAGGTTTAAATCCCTGGAGCGTGTGGCTCTGAGGGATTGGGATTTCTTTAAGTGGAGCATGTCCAACAGCTCTGGGTTTGACATGGCCTTGTATGTTAAGCAAAGATTGCCTCTGAGTAGACAATATGTGACAGAGTATAGCTGGAGGTTTTTAAGGCGGTCAGCGTAGGGCAACTGCTTTAGGCCTGTGATAATTTTAGTGAGGTATTTCTGTGGCCTTTCCAGTTGTTGCAGATGTCTTCAGAGGTACATACCAAACAGGGCATTGTATTCTATAATGGGTCTAATGAGGGATGAGTACAGTGGGACAATGACCTTCTTTTTTCTGGAAGAAAAGCCCTTAGTGATGAGGTGTGCCACATAGAAGGATTTTCTGACTGTTGTGGTGATGTGGTTATCGAAGGTGAGACCACTGTCCACCTGTGTCCCTAAGTCTCTTATCAAACTTTCGGTGTTTAGTGTACTGCCACCTATATGGTAATTCATGGATACATGTTTTTTCCCAAAGGGGATAAGTATACATTTCTTGGCATTGAGCTTGAGCCCATGGCTCTGGCACCAAGCATCTGTTTCTGTAAGGCCCTTTTGTAGAGTATCCACATCATTTGGGGATTCAATAATGGCTCCCAGTTTGCAGTCATCTGCAAACTTTGTTATCCAGAGTCCCTTAGTGTTGGCCTGTACTTCAGAGAAGTAGATGCCAAACAAGAGCGGTCCCAGGACTGAACACTGAGGTACTCCACTTGTCACTTGTCTGGAGCTGGATTTGGAGTCGGGTACTTTTACAGTGTGGGTTCTATCAGTAAGCCAGTTAGCAACCCATTGGGTGATGTAGGGATTAATGCCCAGCTTAGTAAGTTTATCTATGACTCCAGAGTGGGGGATGGTGTCAAAGGCCTTGGCAAGGTCTAGATAGGCTGTGTGGACCACCTTACCCTTGTCCATGGCTCTGGAGACTGATTCGAAGAAGTCAATCAAGTTCAGGAGACAGGATCAGCCCTTCACAAACCCAAACTGGGTGGGGTCCATTGTTTGAAGTTTACCAGTGTCTTTGTTTATAAGTTCCATGATAATACACTCCATGGCCTTGCAGATAAGGCTTGTCAGACTGATGGGATGGTAGTTTCCAGGAGCCAAGGTGGATCCTCCTTTGTGGAGTGGGATAACTGTAGCTGTGCGCCACTCAGTGGGCACAAAACCTGAGGTGAGGCTATGATTAAACATGACACTTAGGTGAGGTGCCAGTTCATATCGTAGTTCATGTAGTACACAGCCCGGGATGTCATCTGGTCCCACGGATGCTGTATTCTTAGCTTTGGAGAGTGCGTTTTTTACCTGTGTGGCCATTATTACCGGAATTTGGCAATCTTCTGGTATTGAGATGGGCCATTTAAGGGGTGAGAGGGGGGGTGAAGTTGGCACTGAATCGATCTGCCAGGATATTGGCAATATCCTTGGGATCAGTATATGCCATTCTGTTTTAGCTCAGAGCAGATCTGAGCATTGCCATTTAGATTCTTGACAGTTATAGAATGCCTTGTTGTTGTCTTTGGAATCTTTGGCAATTTTATTTTCGTAACTAGCTATGGAGGATTTTATGAGGGATCTCAGTTTCTTACTGAGGCTGGTAAGGGAGTTTTTTGCATCCTGGGATTTTCCTCTTTTCTGCCACAGTTTCTTCCTTTTGTTGTAAAGTTTGTTTATGGCAGGGGACCACCAGATTGGCTTTTTTTTTTGGATGAGAGCATCTTGGTTCTATTTGGGATGGCACGATTTATGCATGAGTGGATGTGCTCGTACAGTGCCTTAGTGTAGGATTCAGCAGTTGAACTTTCAGCTCCCGTCTGCATGGGTGTCATGAAGTTTGTCACTTCTGACTTGAGTAGCATGAAGTTGGCTTTGGAGAAGTTTTTTATGGAGATTTTCTTACTGGGGGGTGAGGGTGGGATGTGGATGTTAAGGGTGATTAGCTTATGGTCAGACGTGACTAACGAGGGGGTGACCACAGGTGTGGAGCATCGATTTCCCATGTTGGTAATGACCAGGTCTAGGATATTGGAGCCCCTGGTAGGACTATGGATTAGTTGATCCAGGGTGTTAGAATTTATGAATACCAAGAACCGCTGGGCAAAGGTGTTGGTACATGAGTAGCTTTCCCAGTTAATGGCAGGGTAGTTAAAATCACCCAGTATTAGGGTGTTCTATCTTAATATTTTCCAGTGTGTTTAGAAAGGTGTAGTGAGAATCTTGGGGTATGGTGGGGGATCTGTAGCAAGCTACAATTTGGATTGCAGTCTTACCTAGTGTTAGTTGCACCTGGAGAATTTCAGATGCATTGTGTTGGGCAACTAGCCTGGTGGTGTGAATATCCTTGGTGAATATTGACACTCCTCCACCTGTAGTGTTTCGGTCCTGTTTTGGTGGCCGAAAATTGTGGTAAGAGTTGTAGCCTGGTATTGCAGGGGTGCTCTCTGGAGCCTTGAACCAGGTCTCAGTTACTGCACAGATATCGATGTTCTCCAGTTTTAGGAGTGCCTATCCACTATCATACTAACTTAAAGAAAAACATCTTCTCCACCTCATCTTCACTCCCAAAATCCTTTACTTTTCACTCTTTTTCTCGTCCTAACATTTCTCACATCCTCACTCTACCTTTCTCTACTCATTAATATAATTGAACAGAAAGTGTTACAAAATACGTTATTTACTCTAGTCACTATTTCTTTACTCCAAATTGTATATTAGACTGCATAGTTAAGTTCTCTACACTATGGAAGACCAGTCAAACCACAAGCCACAATAAGTGCCATTGGAACAAACTTTACTATATTACACATCTGTATTGTTATTTCCTGAGATTATTTGGCCAACTTTACCTGATTTTTTCTACTGTATATGTACTTTTTACTACAAGATCACTGTCAATTGTTTACTGGTGTATAAAAACAATCATTATGTCAATGTTGTTATTATTTTACTGTTACGATGTGGAGTTTTTATCCTCGGGCCTCCACTGAAAATGGGGTTCTCCAAGCTGAACACTCCCAGTAAAAAATGTAAAATAAATAAATATAACAAAAGGTATATCATAACAATGCCATACTCAGAGAGTTAAAAACAGGGGGCAAAGTGTATGCATCAGTTCCCCCTGCTAAAATAAGTTCCTAGCAAGATGGCAAGGATTTTAAGGTGGTAGAGAAAATGGAAAAAGTAAGCTTCATAATAAGACAAACTGAGAAGAAAAAAACAGAGCAGCATTATCATATAAATGTGATAAAACCATGGAGAGAAGCTGACACTTCTGTAGTCTCCTTGAGAGTTGACATGTATACCTATGGTATGGTATCCTGGAATTCTTACTCTGCTGCTCAAAAAGCTGAAAACTTGTCTAAGGACTAGAAGCAAAAAGTAAGGGTTTTTTCTGAGGACTAAGAGTTATTTTCTGAGTTAACTGGAAGAACAATCTAATGCAGTATCATACTGAACGGTGCTGGCCAGAAGGTAAATGTAAAATTGTACAGAGTAAGTGAGAAAGTGAGAAAATGCTTACATAATAAGCTATCGAGGAGTCTCAAAGTAAAGGCAGCAGGCCAGTTTTGTTGGTTACTAAGTTGGATGGCTTTATATAATTTTATAACTATTTTCAAAACTGAATGACATACCCAAGTTTAGCACTTATTCAATGCCCTGAGTGGATGAGCTGATAGACAGGTTAGGCAAACAAGGTTTTTGACAATCCTAAATTTAAGCAGGGATTATTCTCAGTCTCCCCTCACTCATGAGGTGAAAGAAAATTTGGCATTCTCCACCCCTGAAGCTCTTTTTTCTTTATATTATCTTACCATTTGGATTTTGTGGAGTTCCTGCCACCAGTGTTTAATCATCCAGTGCCAGTGACTGCAGCAGTAGCGTAATAAGTACCACTCCCCATGTAAGTGATTCTCACTCATGGCACTTGAAAGTGTCCATTCTTCATATTTCAGTATTCCTACTAGTATAACTGGCATGCATCCAATCTCCCAAAATCAGTAACCCTACTCAGCACAATTAGGTTGTCCAGTTCCTTCATGTCAGTGGTTCCCAACAGTGCACTGCTAACACTGACCCCTCCCAAGTAAATGTGCTACACTACTGACATTAGTAACACTTAAATTAGTCAGTAATCATGATCCCAGTAGTGCTACAGTATGTGCTGAACACCATCATATCAGTAATCCAACCACTTTGGCCATTCACCTGCAACATTGATGACCCAAGGTTTTATGGTGCTCAAGCATAAGGATGCTGGTAAGGGGAGAAGAATGAGAGACATATACTTCTTCATTTCCTAAAGGGAGCTGAGTGCTGAAATCTCTAGTGGAGAGTGAAAACATGCCAGGAGATGCAAAAGTTAGAGTTCATCAGTGAGGCTGCTGTCAGGGCAGTGTTCACTACATGAATGAGGCATGACACTGGAATTTAAGTGCTGCTCCAGTGTCTCTCTCTCTCTGTCCCTTTATCTCTATGATTCCTTATAGTGACACTGGAGCTGTCCAATCTCCCAGTATCAGTGATGGCACAAGGTCTCTCTCTCTCTCTCTCTCTCTCTCTCGGTCTCTCACTTTCTCTGTATGATTCCTTATAGTGACACTGGTGCTGCCCAATCTCACAGTATTGGTGATGGCACAAGGTCTCTCTCTCTCTCTCACTTTCTCTCTATGATTCCTTTTAGTGACACTGGAGCTGCCCAGTCTCCCAGTATCGGTGATGACACATAGTCTCTTTCTTTCTCTCTCTCTTTCTCTCTCTGATTCCTTATTGTGACTGGAGCTGCCCAGTCCCCCAGTATCAGTGGTGGCACAAGTTCTCTCTCTCTCTCTCTCTCTCTCTCTCTCTCTCAGTCTCTCACTTTCTCTCTATGATTCCTTATAGTGACACTGGAGCTGCCCAGTCTCCCAGTATCAGTGATGACACATACTCTCTCTCTCTCTATGATTCCTTATAGTGATACTGGAGCTGCCCAGTCCCCTAGTATCAGTGATAGCACAAGGTCTCTCTCTCTCTCTATAATTCCTTATAGTGACATTGGAGCTGCCCAATCTCCCAGTATCAGTGATGACACAAGGTCTTTCTCTCACTCTCTCTATGATTCCTTATAGTGACACTGGAGCTGCCCAGTCCCCCAGTATCATTGATGACACGTAGTCTCTCTCTCTCTCTATGATTCCTTATAGTGACACTGGAGCTACCCAGTCTCCCAGTATCGGTGATGACACATAATCTCTCTCTCTCTCTCTATGATTCCTTATAGTGACACTGGAGCTGCCCAATCTCCCAGTATCGGTGATGACACATACTCTCTCTCTGTCTCTCTCTCTCTCTCTCTCTCTCTCTCTCTCTATGATTCATTATAGTGACACTGGAGCTGCCCAGTCCCCCAGTATCAGTGATAGCACAAGGGGCATACATAGTATGTGTTAGTCTTCAATGGGAATGATTCCCGCTTATGACAACGGGGGTTGCTAATCTCTCCAGTGTTAGTGCATGATGATGACTGTTTCTTGGTATCATACAATCCCAGATAACACCTTTTATTTCTAAGCAGTCTACTAACCACAATTTGAAGCACAAATGAGATTTTCTGCCACAATGCTTCAAAACAACAGGTTATTTTTTATTTTTTTACTAGAACTCGCTATTATGTTAATTCCTCCTTTAATAAACAACTACCATGCTAATAAGATAATTTCTATCTTGACTGACTGATTCAGTCTCTCCCTATCTCTCTCAAACCTGAATCTGGTTTTCATGAATTAAAAAAGTAGTTATAGGATTTCTTATTTTTAATCTGTGACTCATAAGCAAGTGAGTAGATGATAGACCAACAACTTGCAGCTGAGTATTTGTATATTCCAATAAAACTAAGTGCAGCTCTACATATAAAAGTCACTTTTTTGCACTGCAATTTCATCATGAGGTTCTTAACAGTCTGCAATGATCCCCATTAGATTGTGTGTATTTAGAACAAGACAAAGTATCATAGGATCATGGGAGTTACAAGGTCCATAACTTAAGAGACACTCTATGTCACTTGCCAGTAATCACCCTTATAGCATACATCCCATTTCCAGGAGGGCAAAACATGTCAGGAGAGGAATGACTTTCCAGATGCCCTTACAATTGTCTAGGTTTCTCTTGAAGATGAGGATGGCAATCTATTTAGCATGTAAATGCAGTTTGTTCCAAAGATGTGGTAATCACTGGATCAAAAATCTGTCTCTTGTATGTGTTTTATTCTGGTGTTGGTGCACGTTTTAATTTTTTTTTTGTTTGAGGGTCTGTGAAGGTATTTATCTTGTGGAGATATTAGAGTTCCAGTAGGGCAGTGTCTTTCAAGCATGGAATGCTAGACATAGATCGTCTTACAGGAGCCTTTAAGAGACAGAGTACAGAGTACAGAGATAGAGTTATGAGCCTGTCTTGGCGGGTGAAAGTTTCTGGACCAATAAATCTTTTTAGCTGTGAACCTTTGTAGTCTCTCTAGCTGCATGATATGTTTGACTAGGCATATACTGAAGGAGGCATTGTACTCTATTATAGGCTTAATTAGGATGATGAGCTCTTTTGACCTGTATGAGATAGCATTAGAAGTTAGCTGGGTTAGATAAAAGGATATCCTGATTACTCTTGCCACATCATAGTCAAAGGATAGGAAATTCTCAGCCTAGATGCCAAGGTTCCTGACTTTTGACTCCATTCAAAGTGTAGTAGTAGATATACTTTAAGTAATGGATGAGAGCAGATTGCCAGACATGACAATACCGTATGGTCTGAATTCCATTTAAGATCTTTCTATGTACACTGTTGGTTAGAATAATGAAACTGGATAAAGGGAGAAGAGTAGTTTTTACGAATGTAATGGATTATATAACAAAAATGTAGCAATACCTTAATAATGATGTTTATTTTGAAATGAGTTCAAAGAATGAAGGGACTCGGGCTTATAGTAGAATAGATTCTTGGATATACAGTGGGTTGGTTAATGAGAAGATTTCTGTGGATAGAGCTAATTATTAGACAGTAAAAAAAGCACTTGTTCCATTGATATTTGGAATCCCAAAGGTACGTAAGGATATCTCTGACCCCCCCCCCCACACACACACACACTTAGAGCATTACTGGCCTAGGGGGGCTTCAAACAGAACAAGTGGATTTTAAACTAAAAGGTTTCTTTGAAGATAAGAAATATAGTCTAAGAGATTCTTGGTATTGTCTTGATGAATTGGCCAAAACAGATTTTAATGAATGCTTTATTTTTGTAACTGCAGATGTAAAAGGTCTATTTTTAGTTATCCCTCATGATGAAGAGATGGAATGGTTTTGAGAAGCCTTGTATACTGGGACTAGTTTTAGTCAAGAAATTATTAATTTTGTGTTAGCATTAATGGAAATAGTACTTTTAAATGGGGCTATGGTTAATTGTCGAAAGCAATAACTATCAAACGGCACATCATCAAAAGCAAAACATCGAAACTTCATCAAAAGTGCACTTCATCGAACCTATGAGACGGAGAAAGTAACTACTTGGCCAACACTTCCCCATCTTACAAATGGCAGTATTTCAAACGCATCCATGTGGGGTGCTTTGCTACCCCCAACCTCCCCTAACTATATATACCAACTCTGAGATCATACTACAGTGGAGAAAAGTGAGACAGGCAAGGTTTGGCCAACTAGTTACTTTCCTTGTCTCACAGTTTCCATGAAGTGCACTTTTGATGGATGGAGTTTTGATGGTTTGCATTCAATGATGTGTTGTTCGATGGTTATTCCTTTCGACAATTAACCACAGACCTCTTTGAAATAATTTTGTGTATTTTGAAGTAGATTATTACAAGCAAAAGAGTGGGTGGCAATGGGAGCAGCAGCTGCGGCATTCTTTACTAATATTATTTTGTGGCATTGGAAAAACAAATTTATCTTTGGAAGTTCTTTCAGTGATTTCTCTGTGTCTTATTTCCAATTCTTGGATGATATATTGATTTTATTTATTTATTTTTTTATTTATCATTTGTTAACCAGGAAAGTCCAACTTGGAATGAAAGCCAATTTTCAGCGGAGGCCCGGGGAGAAACGCTTCAAACAGATTTTATGGAAAGGCTGGCCACCCGGCAGTGTGAACATCGGCTCTAGATGATTGTTACTGTTTAAGTGATGCCCTGACCCCATGTGTAAAAACAGGAAAAATGGATTGTGGATGGATGGAAGAATGGACAATGGACCAATTGTTGGAATGTTATTGGTTTATTAATACTGTAACTGATTTTTTTTTTAAATTTACTATTAAGTATAATTATACTGAAATAAATTTCTTGGATTTTACTTTGATTTAATGATTGTGACTCACAAACACTTATATCTAATATTTATAGAAAGACAACCTGGTTTAATAGTTATTTGCACTTTATTAGTGCACACCCCATGTGGCAAAAGAAGAATTTAGTGAAGGGCCAATTTGTGAGACTATATTGTATAGCCTCAGAGGATGAAGATTTTGAAGTGGAGGTGCACCAGTTAAGTAAACTGTTTAGAGATAGGGCTACCTAAAGGATTTTATTAAAAAGGTGGCTGAACAGCTTTTAAATGCCAGGAATGAAAGGGTTTGTCCAATCTTAAAAGATAAGGGGTACATTAATGTGGTTTTAATAAGAATGAAGATTTTAAGACAGCTTTTATATTACCTTATAATAGTACCAATAATAATGTTAAAATATTACTAAAAAGAATTGGAATGTTTAGTAGTTTTAAGCTGTTGGAACGTGCTGTGATCATACCAAAGTTTGTATTTAGGAGAGGTAGAAATCTGAAGGACATTTTTGAAAGAAACAATATAAACAATAAAGGGATGAATAATGGTATGATGTACAAATGTGGGGTATGTACACAATGTAGGTTTATACTGGAAGGAAAGAATATAGTTGCAGGAAATTATTCTAGAGTTACTGAGTGTAAAGGGAGATACATTTGCAATAAATGGGGGGTGGTCTGCATTGCACAGTGTCTGACTTGTGAGACATTTTAACTAGAATATACAAACATGTATATTCTGTTTCAAGGAGGGATGTAAAAAAATACCCCATATAAACATTTTTCAAGTCGTGCAGATTTTAAAAAGTCTTTATTCTTCATTTTAGAAAAAGTGCCCCAGAATGTGAGAGGGGAAAATTGGAAAACCTACTTAGAAAAGAAAAAAATGGTAAGGTAATTGAGATTAAATGCAATGGACAGTCTTAGTATTAATGAGAAAGTTTCTATTAGCAGCATATTGGCATTAAAAGCAGGGCAGGTTAGCTAATGGGTATGCTGTGATGCTGTGTGTGTGTGTGTGTGTGTGTGTGTGTGTATAAAAATCTAATTACTCTCCTTGGCTCAATAAACACACTAAATCACTCATAAAAGAATGAGGAAAAAAGAAAAAAAAGGATAAAAAAAGAATAACATATAAAAAATAAAATAAATAAAAAAAGGATAAAAGAAAGGGATAAAGCATGGCACAAATGGACCCACAAAAATAAATAGCTACACACCAGAAGTATCTCCAGCTAAGAAACAAAGCCAAAACCCAGATAAGACTTGATAAGAAGAATTACTATACTAGCTTACAAGCTAAATACCAAAATAATCCTCAAAAATGCTGGAAAACATTAAACAAAATACTATGACCAAGTCAAACTAAGACCCCTCAACCAGCAGCAGGTAATTCCCTAGAATGTATTGCAACCCAGTTTAATAAATACTTCATTGACTTACTAACCTGAACTCTCCATCACTGCCCATCAACCTAACATCTCTACTAGATAATAACAACACCTTCTCCTTAAAACCAGTCCCAACATATACTATATAGTATATACAAATACTTGCTTTGCCTAAAACCCACAACCTTGGCAGCTGACAACCTACCCTTAGTGTACTTAAAAATAGCGGCTAAAGCCATCTCCTATCCAGTTTCCCTGCTAATTAACCATTCCATATCCAAGCAATCCATCCCCACCCCCTGGAAAATTGCCTTACACAAAGGGGGTCCCTCCATAGTCTTCTCCAACTACTGGCCCATAGCAGTCTTATCCCCTCTATCAAAAATCCTTGAAAGGTGTGTTCACACCCAAGTACTTTAATCATATCCTTGACAATAACTTACTTACAAATACTCAGCATGGCTTCCACCCCTACCATAGTACTACTACTGCCCTCATTAGCTTCACTAATACCATTAATCAACCTAAAAATAAAGGTGACCTCATACCACCCATCTTTTTAGACTTAGCGAAAGACTTCGATACAGTCTCTCATAACAAACTGCAGAACACCCTGTCCAGACTAAACCTAAGCTATTCCACTCTAGCCTGGTTTCAGAACTATCTCAGCAATCGGCAACAGGTGGTGTGGTGGAACAAAGCTCTTTCTCCCTTACTACCAGTGACAATGGGTGTGCCCCAAGGGTCTATTCTTGGCCCCCTCCTTTCTAACCTGTTTACAAATAATCTCCATAATGACACAACTCTTGCCACCCTTATACAGTATGCTGATGACTCTGCGGTGATATGTTCTGCCCCAACCCTATCTGAACTACAGAACATAACCCAAACATACTTCAATGCTATTGAATCATGGTTGACAGATGCCCAATTAATCCTGAACCCAAATAAAACCAAACTCATGCACCCCATGAAACTTGAAACCCAATCCAACTTTTTCAATATCAGATCCAGCAATAACACTGTAATCAAACCAGTAACACCCACCAAACTTCTTGGTGTTATTATAGATCAAAAACTAAAGTTCAACTTACACATTTCCCAGACTATAAAAAAAGTACACAAGAAAATAGATACCTTATATAGATGCAAAAACTACCTAACAATGTACTCTAGAATAACCACAGCCAGAATTCATCTTCAGTCAACTTTGCTGTACGCTTCATCCATCCTTACCTACCTCACCAAATCAGACCTAACCAAGCTAGATGCCTGTTATAATAAGATAGCTAAATTTGCCACTAGCTGTCCTCCTAGAACCCATTATTGTAAGGCCCTAAGACAACTATCTTGGTTAGAACTTACCCATCAAGTCATCCTCACACAATTCTCTACTGCTCACCAAATGTTCTATAAACCTGAAAAAACTCCAGCTCTACAAGGCCTCCTCAACCCCCATAAAAGTACCCGTTCACTAAGATCCACTAATAAAGCACTAACTGAAGTAACCATAGCTCAGGTGACTCTATGTACTCCTACTATATTGCTAAACTGTGGAATGCCTTACCACTGAAAACCAGAACTATAACTTGCTTAAAAAATTACAAGCATCACATTAAAGCCCATCTTACCAATTCCTGGACTTGTACATGTAGTGGGAACCATGGAACTAGCTGTTTTTAAAATTTTAATTGCATATGTAATGAGCATTGAATTCAAGTCATATGACTACCTTTTGTTTATTTTTCTTTCTCACTGTTAATATCTAGCAGATGTAAAGTCTTCAGTTTGCTCTGCTACCTGTATATATGACTAAGTATCCTAATTGTACTACTTGTTCACAATATCATTACCTCCTACTGTTCTATAAACTGTCTTTTAGAAGCATTGTTATCTAAGATTATAGGGTCCTGTCTCCCACTCAACTAACTTTTTCTGTTTTAGTCTTTTACCAGTATGAATATTTGTTACTATTTCATCTTCATTGTATTATAAGATTTTTTTTCTGTTAACAAAATCGTCTACTAACAATGGAGCTTTTCTCCCCGGGCCTCCACTGAAAACGAGTTTTATGCCCAGTCGGACTCTCCTGGTCAACAAATGTAAAATAAATAAAATAAATATTCTACATATATAGTTTTCATTTATGTATTTATATGTAAGTATATATATAAATATGTGTGTGCCCCTTTAAATGGCAAGCACAGGTTTAGAATTGTAATGTTAACTTTTTTTTTAAATTTTGCAATGTGACATGCAAAGATAAACAATATTATAAAAATGTTCTTTACTTAGATTTTAATTAAAATATTCATATTGTAAGTGAATTGGTTAGGTAATAGTTATTCATATTATTTTATTTTGTTTTGATGGAATACCATGCTGTGATAGGATAATTGGTAAATTAAGAAGTGGGCAATTTGATATAAATTGTGGAATGTATACTGTGTGATTGTTCTGATGAAGTTCAACAGCGTATGAACAAAGGCACTTAACATGTATTTAATGAACGTATTTGGAGTGAAATTTTCATTTCCTGTTTTTTTTCTGTCGGTATGTATTTCATGTCTTGATTTTGGTTTCATGCTGTAATGACAATTTTTTGTTTCACTGTGGGTTAGTAAGGCTTAGTTCATGTACATTAGGTGGGCATGAGTGATAACACCGACCTTGCAGTCATTAGCACATATGGTTACTCACAGGCTGGGTTTTATGCTATGGAGTTCAAAAAATATATGACAAAAAGGAAGGGTCCCAGAAGCCTGGGATGTTCAGGTCTATGTTACCTAATCGAAAAAGCATTACAGCGAACTGTGACTAATCGAATGTTAAACAGAACTGCAATAATTTAATGTTCCGAACATGCTTAACAGCAAAAATTAATTCATTGAATGGTAATAACTGGCCAACAACCAGGAAGTACTGCGATGCATAAGGTAAGCGAAGGGAACTTTTTAAAATTTGCTCTATTCCCCACTGTAGTGTGATCTTGAAGTTGGTATATATAGTTAGGGGGAGTGTGGGGTGCACAGCCCCCTACCTTGGTTGGTTATGTTAGCAATATTGGCCGACTATGGCAATTCAATTAATTATTTTTTGTTAAGCTTTTTCCGAACATTAAACTTTTGCTGTTTAATGTTCGATTAATAGCTGTTCGCTGTAATGTTTTTTTGATGCGCAAACATAGACCTGGGATGCTCCACTAGTTCCTATCTTGCTTTCTGAAGTGATGGCTGCTACCTTCATTATGTGAGCTCTTTCAGCCACTGCATCTTATCATGTTGGGATCTACCTTGAGATCTTTTAACTTATTTAAAGTTAATATGGTTATTTAAAGTTTATATGGTATAGTGCTGAAGGCATCTGCCAAACCCATATATGCCATGGGAACTGAATGACAGCTACTATCTACTGACTCAGCGACCTTCTTGAAAAAAATAACTAAGTTTTAGGGGATATGGAACTCAGGAAATTTTGAGATTTTGATGATGGCTTCAGGAGTAAGTATCACTAAATCTATCAACAAGTAAATTAGCTACATCTTTAGGGTCAGTGTGAGTAATATTGTTCTGGATTACTTCAGAAAAATGCTTGGTGTTATTTTTTAGTTTCATAGTCGAGTAGTTATCCTTAGCTTTTAAATCTAGTTTCATTGCAGGCTTAGCTTAGATTTCATCAATGGTCTTGTTTAGTTCATTGCTTTTTGAAAGAGTCATGAATATGGGAAACTTTTTTATTTGTTATAAGACTTCAGAAGTTTTTTTTTTCTTTTACTGAAGTGCTTATTTTATTTTATTAATTTTTGTGGATCACCAGATTAGTTTATTTTAAAATTTATAGTTTTATAAGTGAATCCCATGCTTACAAATGGCAGAATGTTGTCTGATACATCCATGTCTGTAATACCATACCTTGAGAACATAGCTTTCATTGCATTGCTCACTCTTGAACTCATAGTGTATGTTAACTTTACATCTTCTGAAAACTTTGAGAACTAGTCTACAGATCAGATATACACACCTTGTTGATACTGAAATGAATCTCATTCAGTCTTACTCCATGGTCCTCCGAGAATTAAATATATTATTTCTTCTCTTGGATTATTATCACGTTAAGCATTATACACAACACAGTTTTCACCTTTTTTTAATATTAATACATATTACAAGCTTTTTCATTGTAGATTCATAGGTTATTACTGTGCAATAAATCCAGTACATTATTAGGAGCCTAGCCAATGCAAACCTTATGATTTGCTACAGCCTGGGGTGAATTTACAGATCTCCATTAACTCATTAAAACTGGTTTTAAAGAGAGCTAGGAAACTCTTTTGTTTGATGTGAAATGGGAACTTGTTCCATAGGTAAAGGATCCTTTTGGAGAGATATAGGTTCATAGGGTCATAGGAGGTTACTAGGCTAATGGCCTTAGGACCTTTACAAGCCTAACCATGTTTATACCTGTGTTCCCTAATTGACCTTGGCTAGTCGGTTGTTATTCTATCACACCTGTTTGTTTATATTGCAATTTTGGTTTGGGTCCTTATACTGGGTATTGGAGGTATTTTCATTTTTTTAGAGTATAGTGGGTTAAACAGGGCTGGGTTGTTCACTTTAAGTCAAACATAGGTTGCCACACAAGACCCTAATGGAGATGGAATAAATAGACAGAGATTTAACTTGGGTTCTTTGTTAAGAATTATTAAAGTGTGGTTCTTCTGTCAATATTTTTTTTGGATTACCTAGAATTTAGTATTCTTACTTTTTTATAATGTGCTTATTGTGTTTTATAAACTATAATTAATTTTTGGATGTTACCATTTATAAGGGTTATAATAATAATAATTGTAGTAGTTCTTTATAATATCATTTTATTATCATCATATAATATCATTTTAGTAGTTACCATCTATACTGATTTAAGAGAAATCTGGTGAAGGGGCATTTGTTTGACAAATCATTTTTGATAACCAGATTTTTCCCTAAGGAAGTAAAAAATAAAAGGTGGATGTTTTTGAAGAGGAACTATCCAACTGCATTAGTGGATGAGGTGCTAAATTAAATTTTGATAGGCTTGCCGTTATTTTTAGAAAACCACTGGCAACAATTTCTCATGATTTTAGTCATGATCCCACCTGGTTATGGTTGAAGCTTGAGCAGTACATCTTGATACCAATATCAAGAGCACATAACATTCCAGGTTATGATTCATGAGTCCCAATCAGAGTTTGTTGTGATACTTGGAGCTTTACCTTCTCCCATGTTCTACAAAACTTAGAGATATAAAATAAAAGTGTAGTAGCAGTAAGTGTTTTACAACTTAGAAAGCCACAATGCAGTAACCAGTGCTACCTTACATTTCAACTGTTTCTGATTTTCAGGAATATCCCTGTTTTTGTCTCATACTTTGTCTGTCCCCCCTAATATTGCCAATTTTAGGGTGGTAGGCTGTATTTAATAAATAAAGGCAATAATTAGCTTTACTTCTTTCACTTCAAACATGCATATTAATTCACATTCTCCCATTATTTCAATGTTTCAAGATGCCAGTACTAATATTTTAAAAAAATGTCTCTGTGTTTCCCTTATTCTGGAAGTAAGCAGGTTGACTGAGATCTATAGCTGCTATGCAGAGAGTGACTACACAAGAAGCGTATCTGTATTGAAACAAGAACCATGTGATTTTGTGTGGTGGCTAGGAGAAAAAAAACTTTAGTACAGAAAATTGATTTGGCAATTGAGAACAAATGCTCTAAAACCTCCAAGTATTAATGGCAATATGTCTATGCACAGTGTTTTGATGATGAGAGCAGTTAACTCTGATTATTGGTCTAATAATTTCACACAAGCAGCTTTGGTTTTGCTGTTTTTTTTTTTTTTTTTTTTTTTTCAGTGATGTCTTTCTTTTCATATCATTTCCTGTGGAGAGGAGTCACAGTGGTGCAGTGGATAGTGTTGTCACCTCACAGCAAGCAGTTCCCTGGCTTGATTCTTGGCTGCAGTTATCTTCTGTGCAGAATCTGAATGCTCTCCCTGTGTTTGCGTGGATTTCCTCCGGGTGCTCCAGTTTCCTGCCACATTCCTAAGACCGTAGGTGGACTGGACACTCTCATGGTTGTGAGTGTGTGTATGGTGTGGAAGAACGACCATGGCAGGGCGTGCCTGGCTCTAGATGACTGTCACTGTTGAAATGACACCCTGACCCCATTGTGCAAAAATGGGAAAAAGGGGCTGTGGATGGGTATTATTTAATTTAAAGTGTTCATTTTGATGTATTCATTCTGAAGAAGTCTGCAGCATTGGGAAAAGCATTCAATAAAAAAAAAATTCTGGTTGATGTTAGAAGTATTGTTTTTGTTTGATTTTAATGTCTTTATCTTGCTCATGTTCTTACAGATTATTTTCTTATTAGCCCAAAAAGTCTGGATAGCTTTGGTGCTCCAAATTTAGGAAGAAATAGTGGATGCAGGTATATGTATAGTTGGCAAGGTGTGGGTATGTGGCTGAGATCTTGGTCTACTAGTATACTCTCTGGGAAACTTCAGCATGATTTTTTTATTACTTCAGTGTATGTGCGCTTTATGTTAATACTGGATTGCAGTGGGGTGGTAGTGTGCTATTTGCTGTCAGTGGTGATTTGTGAGAGGTATTTACATTTCCCACAAGTGGAATCAGTATTACGTAGCATTAAGGGGTGAACACAAGACAGTTACTACTGTGCCTCAGAGTTCCTAGTGCTAGCAATCTCAGTGCAGATGAAGTATGAGGATATCGTGGTTGAAAAGAATGCTAAAATGAATACTTGACAATTCCATTGTGAAACTCATGTATTCTTGCCATCATTTATTTCCTTAACTACTTTGACACTATCAGATAATATACTTTGAACAGAATGCTTTGTATGGAACTAATCTTTAAACTAAAAATATGGCTCTATATCTCTTCCTCATGGGATTCTTTTGATTTGGTTAACCCCTCATACACTAGACACCCTGACATTCCTATCCTTTGCCCCTTCTGCTATAGCCTGGTTTAAAAGCTATCTGTCAAAAAAGCAACAATATGTCCAATGGCAAAGTGTACTATCCCCCTTACTCTCAACTACCATAAGTGTACCACAAGGCTCCATATTAGGCCCACTTCTTTTCTCCATATTTACCAATAATTTCCATACCACCACACAGCATTCTTCACTTATACAATACGCTGACGATTCAACTCTTATCTGTATAGCACCATCACTTCCCACCCTATAACAACTCACCCAGGAATCCTTTAACTCTGTGGAAAGTTGGATCACTCATTTCCAACTTATTCTAAACCCTAATAAAACCAAATTACTACTTTTCACACCCAAAAAAAAAAAAACATTTCCACCCCTCTATCCTTCACTATTTCCTCCAAAAATGCCACTATTATTTTTCCCTCTGAACATACCAAACTCCTAGGTGTTGAAATTGATAAAAATCTACACTTCAGCATCCACATTTCAGAAACTATCAAAAAAGTCCATAAAAAATGGCAACACTATATAGGCACAGCAAATCCCTCTCGAAACAAGCACGGAAAATCACCTCTTGTCTATCCTAATGGATGCTGCTCCAATTCTTACCCAGCTTAGAAAACTTGACCTTTGCCAGACTCGAATCATGTTATATAATAAAATCACCAAGTTTGCAAACAACTCCACCTTTAGAACCCAGCATTGCCAGGCTCTAATGGAACTGCAATGGCTGGAACTTCCCCAGCTACTAACCTATCACCAATTAGCCATTACCTACAATGTGGTAACACATCCAGAAACCCCCCCTGCACTAGGCCAACTTCTCACCCACTATAATACAAACTTTCCTCTCTGATCTTTCCGACAACCCCCTCCTCTGTATCTCTAGGGCTAACAATACTGCAGGAAAAGCACTGTTCTCCCACTCCATAGCTAGAACCTGGAATAATCTCCCTCCTGCTCTGATTTATACTCCTACCTCTTCTCACTTTAAAAACTCACTTAGAACACACTTAAAGAATAAGTTGCTATGCCCATGTAGCATATAAGTCCTCAAATTATTCCACTTATATACCTCACTTCCCAATATACCTACTGTAATATATATTACAGTCTAGGTCTTCTCCTAATGCTGATTGAATTTGTATACTTATTTTGTTATTAACCATGTATAACTATTTTTTCCTGTATATATATATATATATATATATATATATATATATATATATAGGTCTTGTTATGTCTTCTGTTGTATACTGTATTTTAACATATTGTTTGAAATTTTTCTGTATACTGTATTTTAACATATCGTGTACAATTTTACTTACTGTGGAGCTTTTCTCCCCGGGCTTCCACTGAAAATGGAGCTGTGTCCAGTTGGACCATCCCAGTTAACAAATATAAAATAAAAATAAAAATAAAAAATAAAATAAATAAATACACAATTCTCTATTTGCATCTTAGGATTACATTCAGTGCATATCTGCAACTATTTTTCTGTTACTTGTAACTGTGGAATTATTCCATTAATTTCCAATTATTATTCAAGCAAATAATTTAGCAATTCTAGCAATATTGATGACCTTTGCTATAGTCATAAATAAATAACATTAAGAATTTACCTTATATGCCTTTAGTCAGGAACAACACTTCAGGATGTGCAAACAGAAATTTTATTCTTACAGTGCTGGGAGTCAGTCTATTTGTATACATTTTCTTATCAAACTGCTCATGCAGTTTCATTACATTACAATGACCATGTCCTATAGAAAACTTTGCAAATGTCCTCATCCCTTGTGATTTTCACCTAAGACGTCACGTGAACACCTTCTTATACATGATCCACCTGCTTCCAAGGGGTCTTGTTTCTGACCTTGGATGTTTCAAACCTCCCCTAGCAACAACACACTCCTAGCTTGGAGAAGTCAGGCTAACAAATTCCTTTTTAGTAACTGCAACACATACTATTCTCTCTTATTACATACTAAAAGAATGCATTTTAAAAGACAGCAATACTGTGGTTTATGAAGCTATATTTTTCCCAGCACTGCATACAAATTATATTTGCTTTTTAACAATCATATTATACCATCATTAATAAACTGAAATTAATATAAATTTTAATAAGTTGGTCTTGAACCATAACAGTTTCCTCCCTTTGACACTATCAGTGTCATACCATACATATAATTATATTTTTATTTTTCTTAACTTGATAAAATATGCCTCAGCGTCATAGTACTCATCATCATTTTCTGTTAAAATAGAACTGTCATTGATTTGTGGATGTAATGGGATTTCATGTGCAGGTAAGGTTAAACATCTTGTAATCACAGCCTTTAGAATAGAAAATACCAAAATGATTACAAATATAATAAAACGTACAATGGCAATACCCTGGATTATGCCAGTTCCCAGGTTACCAGAAATACTGCCCAACCACCCAAAAAGTGTCCAATTTTTGGATGTGCTGTCCAACTCTTATGCCCTTTGTTTCATGAAGTTTGCCAGTTTTTTTCCTGTTCATCATGATAGTCACTAATATATGAACAGCAACGACTCCCTATGAGGGCACATGACCCTCTTTTGCAGCAACCATTATATCAAGTGCCATTCAATTCTGTGACACCACAGTTTGCAATTCAGTCATTTCCCAATTTGCCATCCTGATGTGATGTGAAGTTTTCTTGGCCACCTCCTGTAGAATTTGGGCAAGTATGGTGATTTCAAGCATTGTCCTTTGCACTCCATACCCAAGGTTAAAAATTGAAAATACTTGCTCTGCCTAGTGGATTGCTCACTTATTTCTCAGTCTACTTGCTGGTGGGTGTTTGAATTGTTGAATAATAGGAGTAATATAGCCTACAAAGCAACATCCAGACCAGTTTGTAGGCACCCAAGGGTAGGCACGATTACCACAGATGTAGTAATGGTTACTTGTCATGCCCATGCCACACCCCCAGTCATAGCTTTTTAAGTGCAAAGAGTCTAACACACTTTAATGCCTGGTGTCATTAAATTTGCTTTTTCCTACTGGTACAGTCCCATTTCTGGCATAACATGTGTCTCCATGATGTGTGGTTGCAAGTTGAAGAGACACAACCTTTGAAAAATCAGTTACATTATGCCAGGTTAAGCTGATGTTATTAAGGTCCTTTTCAAATGAAACCTGTGATGCAGGGATGGGAATCATAGGAATCCTAGCCTTGGAATGATGAGGTATATGCAAACATATCCAGCAGTTTGTTTTGTTTAGATTTTTGGCATATTGCCGAAGGACCGGCAAGAAACTGTTTTCTCTCAACCAGTTTATAGAAGGGAACAGCAGCAGAAACAAAGCAAAAGTACCTGTTGTCACTGAATTCATCATGGACTGCTACTGAAGTTGCTCTTCTCACTGGGCAGATGATTTATCTGTCACACCTCAATCTCCCTCTGTTGGCTGCGATGATTTGTCTGGGGTCCTCACACAACAGATCTTCTTGCAATGAGATGAATGGATCCACGTTGGTAGTCCTGCACAGCAAACTGCAGTCAAAGTGGTGAGCAGGACCTGAAAAGGCCCCTTCCACCTCAGGCTCAGGCAGTTTTTCCTCTGGAAAATTTTCACGTACACCCAATCACCTAGTTGTAGTTGGTGACAGGGCTGGTCAGGAGGCTTTGGTAATGCTGCTCTTTCTGTTCGATGATATTGCTGCAACATTTTTAGGAGTCTCCTGCAATAAGAAATCATAGCATCATCTGACAAAGTTAAATCAGCATTTCCCACTGGAGGGGTAGCTGGAAGGGCCATGGGTCTCCCCATTAATATCTCATATGGACTCAATTTCCTGGTGGCATTCAGTGAGGCCATTATACTTATTAATACTAAGGGAAGGGCTTCGGGCCACTTTATGTGTGCTTCAGCACAAATCTTCAAAATTTTATTTTTAAGGGTCCTGTTTACCCTTTCCACTAATCCAGATGACTGGGGATGGTTGGGACAGTGAAGACTCAACTTAGTATTAAAAGCTTTACATAACTGTTTAAACAGATTATTATTAAAATGAGTTCCCTGGTCACTGTTAACAATGCCGGCTACACCGATTCCTGGTATATAATCAGATAATTTTTTAATAACTGTGACTGAATCAGCTTTTCTACATGGGTAAGCTTCTACCCATGCTGAGAACATACACACTACCACCAAAATAAATTGTAAATTACCAGTCTTAGGCATCTGGATGAAATCCAGCTGTATATTAACAAAAGGTTCCCAGGGTGAGGTAAACATGCAGATTTGCTGCTGGCATGTTTGCTTATGTTATATTCCAAGCAAATACTACAATTTTTTACATACTGAAGTATCAAAGAGGAGACATGAGGGGCATATCAACTTTAGGTACTTTGATTAAATAAAGCTGTCTTACCTGTATGATATGCCCTTACTAAGTAAGGTAGCAAAGAGGCTGTCTGGATGTCACCATATGCCATCAGCGGATTTTCTACATCCATCCTTGAGCCACCTCAGAACTTCTCTCTGTTATGCTTCAGCTTGAAAGGCTGACAACTTTGCAAAATCAAACGCATCATTACTGTTGCAGTTTGTTACTGTTAACATACAAGTATGTTTACAACAATTTACTACTGTTTGTTTAGCAGCTGGGTCTGCCAAATTATTACCTTTGGTAACAGCATTCTGTCCCTTTTGATGTGCACAACATTTGATTACAGACAGCTTTTTAGGTAACAAAAGTGCATCTAACAATGATTTTATGTGTCCTGAATTTTTAATTTGATTTCCTGAAGAGGTCAAAAACCCTCTCTCTCTGTCCAAAGTTGCCCAAAATCATGTACCACCCTGAAAGCATAACGGCTGTCTATAAAAATATTGGCCACGTTGTCTTTGGCTAACTCACAGGCTTTTTGCAAAGCCACTAGCTCAGCTATTTGAACAGAGTGAACACCCTCTAATCTTTGTTGCAACATTATTGTTTCCTCAGTGCAGACTGCTATTCCCAAGATCAACTTTCCTGTTTGATCTCTTTCACAGGAGCCATTCACAAACAGATGCATGTCAACATTGGGTATAGGAGTGTCCTTTAAGTCCTCCGTAGGAGAAAGCAAATAGTTAGTTACACACACACACAATCATGCTCTTTACCATCCTCAGCAGTAGGCAACAGAGATGCAGGATTTAGAACAGGACAGTGGATCAGAGAAATAGATAGCTCAGAAAGAAATGTAAGTTCATATCTAGTTAGACGTGCAGTGGTTGAGTTTTCATTTTGAGCAAAAGAGATGATACAGAATGAGGGACAGCTACTGTGAGATCATGCCCAAGCACCAACGATTGTGCCAGATTAACTAGAATGGCAGCAGTGGCAACTGCCCTTAAACAAGGTGGAAAACCTTTTGCAGCTGAATCAAGTGCCGTGCTGTAATAAGCCGATGGACGATAGCTGTCCCCATGTTTTTGTGCAAGTACTCCTTGAGCAAATCCATTTCTTTCATGACAAAATAAAATAAAAGGTTTATTATAATCTGGCAACCCTAAAGCTGGGGCAGTAGCTAAAGCTTGCTTTAAGTTCTGAAATGAATTTTCCTCTTCAATGTTCCAAAGGAGAAACTTTGGTGTATCCTGCTTTAAAAGATTTGTCAAAGGTTTGGCAATTTCTGAGTAGATAGGGATCCACTGTCTACAGTATCCTGTCATAACTAGGAAAGACCTAAGCTGTCTCTGAGTAATCAGACGTGGGGCATTAGATATTGCATCAATACTAGATGGTAACACTTGCCTGCTACCCTGGGATATTAAATGAGCAAGATAATGTACCTGAGATGACCACAGTTGTAGTTTTTCTCTAGACACTTTGTGTTCCTTTTCTGCAAAGATAGTCAGAAGATGCAAGGTATCCTGCTGACATTGCTGAAAGGAATTTGATACTATTAGTAAATCATCTACGTATTGTACTAACACAGACCCACCTGGAAATGTCACATTCTCCAAATCTTTTTTTAGAATTTGAGAAAATAAAGAAGGAGATTCAGTATATCCTTGTGGCAACTGTGTCCATGTATATTGCTGTCCCTGATAAGTGAAAGCAAACAGAAACTGACTGTCAGGGTGAATAGGTATAGAAAATAATGCTGATCTATCACAGAAAAGTAACTAGCTGTAGGTGGTATGCAACTCAGTATTGTTGCTGTATTTGGAACAACAGGAAAAGTAGGCAATACTGCATTATTTACAGCCCTTAAGTCTTGTACAAATCTACAAGTATCCTTTCCTGGCATTTTCACTGGAAAACTAGGAGTATTGCAAGGGCTTTTAGCTGGTATTATTATTCCTTGCTGTATTAGACACAGAATTACAGGTTTGATTCCCTGCTCTGCTTCCAACTTTAGTGGATATTGTGAAACTCTGCGGAGTGGTTTTGATGGATTTAATTTTATTTTTACTGGTTCTGCTGATTTCAGTATACCTACTAAATTTGCATGCTTAGCCCACAAGTTGCCAGGTACCTGCTATAGTAACTCGCTATCTGTCTGTACGCTTCCAGCAGGCTGTTTCTCAGCTTCTGCTAAAACTGCCGATACTTTCCCCTCTGATTCTGTTAGAACATTTAGATACACCCCTTCTGGTGTACAGTAAATAGTACAACCTAGCTTACATAACAAATCTCTTCCTAGTAGGTTTACTGGTGCAGTAGTACTCAAAAGAAAAGAATGCTTTTCTTCAATCACACCTAAAGAAATGGGAATGGGTTCTGAAACAGGATACGTAACCGTAGTATTTGTTACTGCAACTGCCTTTACTTTATGCTCTGATACTGGTATTTGACTATCTGAAGTAATTTTTAGCACTGACCTAGTAGCTCCAGTGTCCACCAGAAATGGGGTTTTCTTTGAATTTATTTTCATCTTAACATAGGGCCCATTTTGATCTATTGGCAGTAGACAGTTAAGATTCACTTCTGTATTATTTTCTTGACCTAGTCAGTATGGAGCTTCCTGACTCCTTCCAATCTGAGGACATGGTGGAGGAAAAACTGCATTATTATAATTTGGTTGCCACTCAAATCAAGTGTCTTGGACTATTTGCATTTGCCAGTGTGGGCACTCCCCTTTCCAATATCCTGCTTCTCCACAATTATCAGAAAGGCTCATCCAGACTCTGCTACACTTTGCTGTGAAGGAAAGGTTAGTTTGTGTTTATTTTTTGTATTTTGTATTACTTTATTGCCTTTCTATATTTTGAATACTGTGGTTTGTTTTCTTTACCTTGTGTTTTACTTGCATTCTGCTTTAACAGCATATTAAAACTTCAAAAGAGACCACAGCTCTCTCTCTCTTCTGAGTCAGGCAGAAATTAGAACTGATCAATTAAGGACTCATTCATAAGATAGAAGAGGTCACTTAAGGTTAATGATTTGTTAACTGAGGGGGTGGAGCTAGGAACTAAGCCTTCTATTTAAGGGGTAAAATAAAACATTTCAGAGCTTTACCAGAAAGGCTCATCCAGACTCTGCTACACTTTGTTGTGAAGGAAAGGTTAGTTTGCTTTTATTTTTTGTATTTTGTATTACTTTATTGCCTTTCTATATTTTGAATACTGTGGTTTGTTTTCTTTACCTTGTGTTTTACTTGCATTCTGCTTTAACAGCATATTAAAACTTCAAAAGAGACCACAGCTCCCTCTCTTCTGAGTCAGGCAGAAATTAGAACTGAGTCAGGCAGAAATTAGAACTGATCAATTAAAGGAGTACCGCACCCACAGACTCAAAAAACATGTTTAAAACATCATGGCATGATGTTTCCTACACTTTAACAGCACTCTGGGATTATTTACAGGATTTTAAATATTTTTATATGTAATTCCAGACTCTGACCACCTGGAGACTGGCATATTGATGTGGTTTGGATAAATCAGGTTGCCATCCAGTATCCCAGAAATCATTGTTTGGCTCAAAAATGTTACATTATGCAGGCCTCCATTTGCCTAAAGTTCCTGTCATTTCATAGATGTTGCATGCATACAAAGTACTGAGTAAAATAGAACAGTGTAAGTAACATTCCCTGCTGTTGGATGACTACTTAAAACAGAAACAGTGCAAATGCCAGAGAACACACTCAAAGTGCTGTTTACTGCTGCCTTTTTTTCTAATTTAGTTTAAATGGCACTAATTTGTGAGACAATGAATTCCAGTCCGTTTACTTCTCCCCTCCCCCATAACACTTAGCTTCCCTAGCTGTCAAAGTCCTGAGGGAAATTTGACCTGGTAATTCCACTGATTGGCAGATCTCACCAGGGTGCTTGACTCATGTAATTTAATCTTTGCTCTAGCATTTCCTTTGTTAGATGGGACATTTTTTTGCTACACTATAGCCATGGCCTTACTTGACTGCAATCACATCCAGTAAGGTCTTGCACCAAGGAGCTAAAGAATAAAACATTTATACTATTAACCAGCTTAGATCTTTATTAATTTAAGTTATGAGGTATCAATTCATGCTTCCACCTTGTTAAAAATTGTGATTTACATGTGCAAAGTGTGTTTGTATGCAGTGTTTGCCTTCATATGTTTTTACTCCACTGGTTGGTTTGCAAAAAAAAAACCTTTTGCAGTGTCCCTGGATTTGTCTTTGTACATACAAACCACATTGCTATATTTCCCCTTCCTTTTTCTTGTGTCCAGAAGTCACTTATAACAAAGTACATTTTTTATTGATTTTTTTTAAATAAAGGACATCAAGGTTAACTTACCTTGAATCAGATAATGGATGCCACTGCAAAGAATCACTGTTGAAATATTTGTTCATGGACAAAATCCCTTACTAAATCTATTTGCCAGCCTCCAGTTCAATTGGTGCTATGGCTTTAATATACTGGTGTGTTTGCTCATGCCTTCCAAATATCTCCACCATTGCATACCAGTTTTGCAGTGTAGTAACCACCCGGCATGCCCATACACCTTTAGCCATTAATTTGCAGCTACTCCTGTTCATGTGAGTATGTGAATTCATTTTCAGACTTAAGATGTGGAAGCTGCACTGAATAATTCTAGGTGCTTGTTCAGGTTTCACATGGTGCTTGCTTAGAGCTACTCTCATGTTAAGCCACTATGAATATGTTGCACTGCCACCTCTGATACCAGGGTAATGTTTTAATCTTTCTATTCCCACACTGTACACTAGCAGTATTTGGTGCAAATACAACAGAGAAGTATGCAAGTGATACACAACGTAAGTATCATTTGCCATACAGAATGTACAAGTATGCATACCAAATTTGTGTTTCCAAACATCGGTGTTACTACACTACTACTGAATAAAATGAACAGCACTCAAGCTGGGGGGAGGACAAGGGAACCATGACATCACAGAATGGGTGGGTCTTATTATTTTAGTTAGAATCAGATGACGGCTGTGGTGATGTCACTTTGGGTGAGGGAACTGATTAAAAAAAAAAAAGTGCCTGCACTGCCTGGCCTCAACGATGTCAGTAATTGGGTGACTCCAGCAAGCTTTATTCAAACGTGAGAGAATCATTTTGTAAGTGAAACCATCACAGTAAGATAAGGTAGGCTTCTGTTACAGAAGTAAGGGGAATTATAAAAACTGTAAATGCTTTATTGTTGTTGCTTTACAGAGGACAATGTAAATAGGGAAGAAAATGCCCGTGAAGTTGAGGAATACATTAGAGAAACCTGTTGTACTCCTTTAAGGACTTATTCATAAGATAGAATAGGTCACTTAAGGTTAATCATTTAACTGAGGGGGTGGAGCTAGGAACTAAGCCTTCTATTTAAGGGGTAAAATAAAACATTTCAGAGCTTTACCAGAAAGGCTCATCCAGACTATGCTACACTTTGCTGTGAAGAAAAGGTTAATTTGCTTTTATTTTTTGTATTTTGCATTACTTTATTGCCTTTCTATATTTTGAATACTGTGGTTTGTTTTCTTTACCTTGTGTTTTACTTGCATTCTGCTTTAACAGCATATTAAAACTTCAAAAGAGACCACAGCTCTCTCTCTTCTGAGTCAGGCAGAAATTAGAACTGAGTCAGGCAGAAATTAGAACTGATCAATTAAGGACTCATTCATAAGATAGAAGAGGTCACTTAAGGTTAATCATTTGTTAACTGAGGGGGTGGAGCTAGGAACTAAACCTTCTATTTAACGGGTAAAATAAAACATTTCAGAGCTTTACCAGAAAGGCTCATCCAGACTCTACCACATTTTGCTGTGAAGTAAAGGTTAGTTTGCTTTTATTTTGGTATGTTGTATTACCTTATTGCCTTTCTATATTTTGAATACTGTGGTTTGTTTTCTTTACCTTGTGTTTTACTTGCATTCTGCTTTAACAGCATATTAAAACTTCAAAAGAGACCACAGCTCTCTCTCTTCTGAGTCAGGCAGAAATTAGAACTGAGTCAGGCAGAAACTAGAACTGATCAATTAAGGACTCATTCATAAGATAGAAGAGGTCACTTAAGGTTAATCATTTGTTAACTGGGGGGTAGAGCTAGGAACTAAACCTTCTATTTAAGGGGTAAAATAAAACATTTCAGAGCTTTACCAGAAAGGCTAATCCAGACTCTGGTACACTTTGCTGAGAAGGAAAGGTTAGTTTGCTTTTATTTTTTGTATTTCTTATTACTTTATTGCCTTTCCATATTTTGAATACTGTGGTTTGATTTCTTTACTTTGTGTTTTACTTGCATTCTGCTTTAACAGCATATTAAAACTTCAAAAGAGACCACAGCTCTCTCTTCTGAGACAGGCAGAAATTAGAACTGAGTCAGGCAGAAATTAGAACTGATCAATTAAGGACTCATTCATAAGATAGAAGAGGCCACTTAAGGTTAATCATTTGTTAACTGGGGGGGGGGTGGAGCTAGGAACTAAACCTTCTGTTTAAGGGGTAAAATAAAACATTTCAGAGCTTTACCAGAAAGGCTCATCCCGACTCTCCTACACTTTGCTGTGAAGGAAAAGTTAGTTTGCTTTTATTTTTTGTATTTTGTATTACTTTATTGCCTTTCTATATTTTGAATACTGTGGTTTGTTTTCTTTACCTTGTGTTTTACTTGCATTCTGCTTTAACAGCATATTAAAACTTCAAAAGAGACCACAGCTCTCTCTTCTGAGTCAGGCAGAAATTAGAACTGAGTCAGGCAGAAATTAGAACTGATCAATTAAGGACTCATTCATAAGATAGAAGAGGTCACTTAAGGTTCATCATTTGTTAACTGAGGGGGTGGAGCTAGGAACTAAACCTTCTATTTAAGGGGTAAAATAAAACATTTCAGAGCTTTACCAGAAAGGCTCATTCAGACTCTGCTACACTTTGCTGAGAAGGAAAGGTTAGTTTGCTTTTATTTTTTGTATTTCTTATTACTTTATTGCCTTTCCATATTTTGTTTTCTTTACCTTGTGTTTTACTTGCATTCTGCTTTAACAGCATATTAAAACTTCAAAAGAGACCACAGCTCTCTCTCTTCTGAGTCAGGCAGAAATTAGAACTGGGTCAGGCAAAAATTAGAACTGATCAATTAAGGACACATTCATAAGATAGAAGAGGTCACTTAAGGTTAATCATTTGTTAACTGAGGGGTGGAGCTAGGAACTAAATCTTCTATTTAAGGGGTAAAATAAAACATTTCAGAGCTTTACCAGAAAGGCTCATCCAGACTCTGCTACACTTTGCTGTTAAGGAAAGATTAGTTTGCTTTTATTTTTTGTATTTTGTATTACTTTATTGCCTTTCTATATTTTGAATACTGTGGTTTGTTTTCTTTACCTTGTGTTTTACTTGCATTCTGCTTTAACAGCATATTAAAACTTCAAAAGAGACCACAGCTCTCTCTCTTCTGAGTCAGGCAGAAATTAGAACTGAGTCAGGCAGAAACTAGAACTGATCAATTAAGGACTCATTCATAAGATAGAAGAGGTCACTTAAGGTTAATCATTTGTTAACTGGGGGGTAGAGCTAGGAACTAAACCTTCTATTTAAGGGGTAAAATAAAACATTTCAGAGCTTTACCAGAAAGGCTAATCCAGACTCTGGTACACTTTGCTGAGAAGGAAAGGTTAGTTTGCTTTTATTTTTTGTATTTCTTATTACTTTATTGCCTTTCCATATTTTGAATACTGTGGTTTGTTTTCTTTACCTTGTGTTTTACTTGCATTCTGCTTTAACAGCATATTAAAACTTCAAAAGAGACCACAGCTCTCTCTCTTCTGAGTCAGGCAGAAATTAGAACTGAGTCAGGCAGAAATTAGAACTGATCAATTAAGGACTCATTCATAAGATAGAAGAGGCCACTTAAGGTTAATCATTTGTTAACTGGGGGGGGGTGGAGCTAGGAACTAAACCTTCTGTTTAAGGGGTAAAATAAAACATTTCAGAGCTTTACCAGAAAGGCTCATCCCGACTCTCCTACACTTTGCTGTGAAGGAAAGGTTAGTTTGCTTTTATTTTTTGTATTTTGTATTACTTTATTGCCTTTCTATATTTTGAATACTGTGGTTTGTTTTCTTTACCTTGTGTTTTACTTGCATTCTGCTTTAACAGCATATTAAAACTTCAAAAGAGACCACAGCTCTCTCTCTTCTGAGTCAGGCAGAAATTAGAACTGAGTCAGGCAGAAATTAGAACTGATCAATTAAGGACTCATTCATAAGATAGAAGAGGTCACTTAAGGTTCATCATTTGTTAACTGAGGGGGTGGAGCTAGGAACTAAACCTTCTATTTAAGGGTTAAATAAAACATTTCAGAGTTTTACCAGAAAGGCTCATTCAGACTGTGCTACACTTTGCTGAGAAGGAAAGGTTAGTTTGCTTTTATTTTTTGTATTTCTTATTACTTTATTGCCTTTCCATATTTTGTTTTCTTTACCTTGTGTTTTACTTGCATTCTCCTTTAACAGCATATTAAAACTTCAAAAGAGACCACAGCTCTCTCTCTTCTGAGTCAGGCAGAAATTAGAACTGGGTCAGGCAAAAATTAGAACTGATCAATTAAGGACACATTCATAAGATAGAAGAGGTCACTTAAGGTTAATCATTTGTTAACTGAGGGGGTGGAGCTAGGAACTAAATCTTCTATTTAAGGGGTAAAATAAAACATTTCAGAGCTTTACCAGAAAGGCTCATCCAGACTCTGCTACACTTTGCTGTTAAGGAAAGATTAGTTTGCTTTTATTTTTTGTATTTTGTATTACTTTATTGCCTTTCTATATTTTGAATACTGTGGTTTGTTTTCTTTACCTTGGATTTCACTTGTATTCTGCTTTAACAGCATATTAAAACTTCAAAAGAGACCACAGCTCTCTCTCTTCTGAGTCAGGCAGAAATTAGAACTGAGTCAGTCAGAAATTAGATCTGATCAATTAAGGACTCATTCATAAGATAGAAGAGGTCACTTAAGGTTAATCATTTGTTAACTGAGGGGGTGGAGCTAGGAACTAAGCCTTCTATTTAAGGGGTAAAATAAAACATTTCAGAGCTTTACCAGAAAGGCTCATCCAGACTCTGCTACACTTTGCTGTGAAGGAAAGGTTAGTTTGCTTTTTTTTTGTATTTTGTATTACTTTATTGCCTTTCTATATTTTGAATACTGTGGTTTGTTTTCTTTACCTTGTGTTTTACTTGCATCCTGCTTTAACAGCATATTAAAACTTCAAAAGAGACCACAACTCTCTTTCTTCTGAGTCAGGCAGAAATTAGAACTGAGTCAGGCAGAAATTAGAACTGATCAATTAAGGACTCATTCATAAGATAGAAGAGGTCACTTAAGGTTAATCATTTGTTAACTGAGGGGTTGGAGCTAGGAACCAAACCTTCTATTTAAGGGGTAAAATAAAACATTTCAGAGCTTTACCAGAAAGGCTCATCCAGACTCTGCTATACATTGCTGTGAAGGAAAGGTTAGTTTGCTTTATTTTTGTATGTTGTATGACTTTATTGCCTTTCTATATTTTGAATACTGTGGTTTGTTTTCTTTACCTTGTGTTTTACTTGCATTCTGCTTTAACAGCATATTAAAACATCAAAAGAGACCACAGCTCGCTCTCTTCTGAGTCAGGCAGAAATTAGAACTGAGTCAGGCAGAAATTAGAACTGATAAATTAAGGACTCATTCATAAGATAGAAGAGGTTACTTAAGGTTAATCATTTGTTAACTGAAGGGGTGGAGCTAGGAGCTAAACCTTCTATTTAAGGGGTAAAATAAAACATTTCAGAGCTTTACCAGAAAGGCTCATCCAGACTCTGCTACACTTTGTTGCGAAGGAAAGGTTAGTTTGCTTTTATTTTTTGTATTTTGTATTACTTTATTGCCTTTCTATATTTTGAATACTGTGGTTTGTTTTCTTTACCTTGTGTTTTACTTGCATTCTGCTTTAACAGCATATTAAAACTTCAAAAGAGACCACAGCTCTCTCTCTTCTGAGTCAGGCAGAAATTAGAACTGAGTCAGGCAGAAATTAGAACTGATCAATTAAGGACTCATTCATAAGATTGAAGAGGTCACTTAAGGTTAATCATTTGTTAACTGAGGGGGTGGAGTTAGGAACCAAACCTTCTATTTAAGGGGTAAAATAAAACATTTCAGAGCTTTACCAGAAAGGCTCATCCAGACTCTGCTACACTTTGTTGTGAAGGAAAGGTTAGTTTGCTTTTATTTTTTGTATTTTGTATTACTTTATTGTCTTTCTATATTTTGAATACTGTGGTTTGATTTCTTTACATTGTGTTTTACTTGCATTCTGCTTTAACAGCATATTAAAACTTCAAAAGAGACCACAGCTCTCTCTCTTCTGAGTCAGGCAGAAATTAGAACTGAGTCAGGCAGAAATTAGAACTGATCAATTAAGGACTCATTCATAAGATAGAAGAGGTCACTTAAGGTTAATCAGTTGCTAACTGAGGGGGTGGAGCTAGGAGCTAAACCTTCTATTTAAGGTGTAAAATAAAACATTTCAGAGTTTTACCATAAAGGCTCTTCCGGACTATGCTACACTTTGCTGTGAATGAAAGGTTAGTTTGCTTTTAATTTTTGTATTTTTTATTACTTTATTGCCTTTCTATATTTTGAATACTGTAGTTTGTTTTCTTTACCTTGTGTTTTATTTCCATTCTGCTTGAACAGCATATTAAAACTTCAAAAGAGATGACAGCTCTCTCTCTTCTGAGGCTGGCAGAAATTAGAACTGAGTCAGGCAGAAATTAGAACTGATCAATTAAGGACTCATTCATAAGATAGAAGAGGTCATTTAAGGTTAATCATTTGTTAACTGAGGGGTTGGAGCTAGGAACCAAACCTTCTATTTAAGGGGTAAAATAAAACATTTCAGAGCTTTACCAGAAAGGCTCATCCAGACTCTGCTATACATTGCTGTGAAGGAAAGGTTAGTTTGCTTTATTTTTGTATGTTGTATGACTTTATTGCCTTTCTATATTTTGAATACTGTGGTTTGTTTTCTTTACCTTGTGTTTTACTTGCATTCTGCTTTAACAGCATATTAAAACATCAAAAGAGACCACAGCTCGCTATCTTCTGAGTCAGGCAGAAATTAGAACTGAGTCAGGCAGAAATTAGAACTGATAAATTAAGGACTCATTCATAAGATAGAATAGGTCACTTAAGGTTAATCATTTGTTAACTGAAGGGGTGGAGCTAGGAGCTAAACCTTCTATTTAAGGGGTAAAATAAAACATTTCAGAGCTTTACCAGAAAGGCTCATCCAGACTCTGCTGCACTTTGTTGCGAAGGAAAGGTTAGTTTGCTTTTATTTTTTGTATTTTGTATTACTTTATTGCCTTTCTATATTTTGAATACTGTGAAGGAAAGGTTAGTTTGCTTTTATTTTTTGTATTTTGTATTACTTTATTGCCTTTCTATATTTTGAATACTGTGGTTTGTTTTCTTTACCTTGTGTTTTATTTCCATTCTGCTTGAACAGCATATTAAAACTTCAAAAGAGATGACAGCTCTCTCTCTTCTGAGGCTGGCAGAAATTAGAACTGAGTCAGGCAGAAATTAGAACTGATCAATTAAGGACTCATTCATAAGATAGAAGAGGTCACTTAAGGTTAATCATTTGTTAACTGAGAGGGTGGTGCTAGGAACTAAACCTTCTATTTAAGGGGTAAAATAAAACATTTCAGAGCTTTACCAGAAAGGCTCATTCAGACTCTGCTACACTTTGTTGTGAAGGAAAGGTTAGTTTGCTTTTATTTTTTGTATTTTGTATTACTTTATTGCCTTTCTATATTTTGAATACTGTGGTTTGTTTTCTTTACCTTGTGTTTTACTTGCATTCTGCTTTAACAGCATATTAAAACTTCAAAAGAGACCACAGCTCTCTCTCTCTTCTGAGTCAGGCAGAAATTAGAACTGAGTCAGGCAGAAATTAGAACTGATCAATTAAGGACTCATTCATAAGATAGAATAGGTCACTTAAGGTTAATCATTTGTTAACTGAGGGGTGGAGCTAGGAACTAAGCCTTCTATTTAAGGGGTAAAATAAAACATTTCAGAGCTTTACCAGAAAGGCTCATCCAGACTCTGCTACACTTTGCTGTGAAGGAAAGGTTAGTTTTCTTTTGTTTTTTGTATTTCTTATTACTTTATTGCTTTTCTATATTTTGAATACTGTGGTTTGTTTTTTTTACCTTGTGTTTTACTTGCATTCTGCTTTAACAGCATATTAAAACTTCAAAAGAGACCACAGCTCTCTCTCTTCTGAGTCAGGCAGAAATTAGAACTGAGTCAGGCAGAAATTAGAACTGATCAATTAAGGACTCATTCATAAGATAGAATAGGTCACTTAAGGTTAATCATTTGTTAACTGAGGGGGTGGAGCTAGTAACTAAGCCCTCTATTTAAGGGGTAAAATAAAACATTTCAGAGCTTTAACAGAAAGGGTCATCCAGACTCTGCTACACTTTGCTGTGAAGGAAAGGTTAGTTTGCTTTTATTTTTTTGTATTTTGTATTACTTTATTGCCTTTCTATATTTTGAATACTGTGGTTTGTTTTCTTTACCTTGTGTTTTACTTGCATTCTGCTTTAACAGCATATTAAAACTTCAAAAGAGACGACAGCTCTCTCTCTTCTGAGTCAGGCAGAAATTAGAACTGAGTCAGACAGAAATTAAAACTGATCAGTTAAGGACTCATTCATAAGATAGAAGAGGTCACTTAAGGTTAATCATTTGTTAAACTGAGAGGGTGGAGCTAGGAACTAACCCTTCTATTTAAGGGGTAAAATAAAACATTTTAGAGCTTTACCAGAAAGGCTCATCCAGACTCTGCTACACTTTGCTGTGAAGGAAAGGTTAGTTTGCTTTTATTTTTTGTATTTTGTATTACTTTATTGCTTTTCTATATTTTGAATACTGTGGTTTGTTTTTTTTACCTTGTGTTTTACTTGCATTCTGCTTTAACAGCATATTAAAACTTCAAAAGAGACCACAGCTCTCTCTTCTGAGTCAGGCAGAAATTAGAACTGAGTCAGGCAGAAATTAGAACTGATCAATTAAGGACTCATTCATAAGATAGAATAGGTCACTTAAGGTTAATCATTTGTTAACTGAGGGGGTGGAGCTAGTAACTAAGCCCTCTATTTAAGGGGTAAAATAAAACATTTCAGAGCTTTAACAGAAAGGGTCATCCAGACTCTGCTACACTTTGCTGTGAAGGAAAGGTTAGTTTGCTTTTATTTTTTTGTATTACTTTATTGCCTTTCTATATTTTGAATACTGTGGTTTGTTTTCTTTACCTTGTGTTTTATTTCCATTCTGCTTGAACAGCATATTAAAACTTCAAAAGAAACGACAGCTCTCTCTCTTCTGAGTCAGGCAGAAATTAGAACTGAGTCAGGCAGAAATTAGAACTGATCAATTAAGGACTCATTCATAAGATAGAAGAGGTCACTTAAGGTTAATCATTTGTTAACTGAGGGGGTGGTGCTAGGAACTAAACCTTCTATTTAAGGGGTGAAATAAAACATTTCAGAGCTTTACCAGAAAGGCTCATCCAGACTCTGCTACACTTTGTTGTGAAGGAAAGGTTAGTTTGCTTTTATTTTTTGTATTTCTTATTACTTTTTGCCTTTCCATATTTTGTTTTCTTTACCTTGTGTTTTACATGCATTCTGCTTTAACAGCATATTAAAACTTCAAAAGAGACCACAGCTGTCTCTCTTCTGAGTCAGGCAGAAATTAGAACTGGGTCAGGCAGTAATTAGAACTGATCAATTAAGGACACATTCATAAGATAGAAGAGGTCACTTAAGGTTAATCATTTGTTAACTGAGGTGGTGGAGCTAGGAACTAAACCTTCTATTTAAGGGGTAAAATAAAACATTTCAGAGCTTTACCAGAAAGGCTCATCCAGACTCTGCTTCACTTTGTTATGAAGGAAAGATTAGTTTTCTTTTATTTTTTGTATTTTGTATTACTTTATTGCCTTTCTATATTTTGAATACTGTGGTTTGTTTTCTTTACCTTGGATTTCACTTGTATTCTGCTTTAACAGCGTATTAAAACTTCAAAAGAGACCACAGCTCTCTCTCTTCTGAGTGAGGCAGAAATTAGAACTGAGTCAGTCAGAAATTAGATCTGATCAATTAAGGACTCATTCATAAGATAGAAGAGGTCACTTAAGGTTAATCATTTGTTAACTGGGGGGGTGGAGCTAGGAACTAAGCCTTCTATTTAAGGGGTAAAATAAAACATTTCAGAGCTTTACCAGAAAGGCTCATCCAGACTCTGCTATACATTGCTGTGAAGGAAAGGTTAGTTTGCTTTATTTTTGTATGTTGTATGACTTTATTGCCTTTCTATATTTTAAATACTGTGGTTTGTTTTCTTTACCTTGTGTTTTACTTGCATTCTGCTTTAACAGCATATTAAAACTTCAAAAGAGACCACAGCTCTCTCTCTTCTGAGTCAGGCAGAAATTAGAACTGAGTCAGGCAGAAATTAGAACTGATCAATTAAGGACTCATTCATAAGATAGAAGAGGTCACTTAAGGTTAATCATTTGTTAAACTGAGGGGGTGGAGCTAGGAACTAACCCTTCTATTTAAGGGGTAAAATAAAACATTTCAGAGCTTTACCAGAAAGGCTCATCCAGACTCTGTTACACTTTGTTGTGAAGGAAAGGTTAGTTTGCTTTTATTTTTTTGTATTTTGTATTACTTTATTGCATTTCTATATTTTGAATACTGTGGTTTGTTTTCTTTACCTTGTGTTTTACTTGCAGTCTGCTTTAACAGCATATTAAAACTTCAAAAGAGACCACAGCTCTCTCTCTTCTGAGTCAGGCAGAAATTAAAACGGAGTCAGACAGAAATTAAAACTGATCAGTTAAGGACTCATTCATAAGATAGAAGAGGTCACTTAAGGTTAATCATTTGTTAACTGAGGGGGTGGAGCTAGGAACTAAACCTTCTATTTAAGGGGTAAAATAAAACATGTCAGAGCTTTACCAGAAAGGCTCATCCAGACTCTGCTATACATTGCTGTGAAGGAAAGGTTAGTTTGCTTTTTTTGTATGTTGTATGACTTTATTGCCTTTCTATATTTTGAATACTGTGGTTTGATTTCTTTACCTTGTGTTTTACTTGCATTTTGCTTTAACAGCATATTAAAACTTCAAAAAAGACCACAGCTCTCTCTCTTCTGAGTCAGGCAAAAATTAGAACTGAGTCAGGCAGAAATTAGAACTGATCAATTAAGGACTCATTCATAAGATAGAAGAGGTCACTTAAGGTTAGTCATTTGTTAACTGAGGGGGTGGAGCTAGGAACTAAGCCCTGTATTTAAGGGGTAAAATAAAACATTTCAGATCTTTAACAGAAAGGCTCTTCCAGACTCTGCTACACTTTGCTGTGAAGAAAAGGTTAGTTTGCTTTTATTTTTTGTATTTCTTATTACTTTATTGCTTTTCTATATTTTGAATACTGTGGTTTGTTTTTTTTTACCTTGTGTTTTACTCGCATTCTGCTTTAACAGCATATTAAAACTTCAAAAGAGACCACAGCTCTCTCTCTTCTGTGTCAGGCAGAAATTAGAACTGAGTCAGGCAGAAATTAGAACTGATCAATTAATTACTCATTCATAAGACAGAATAGGTCACTTAAGGTTAATCATTTGTTAACTGAGGGGGTGGAGGTAGGAACTAAGCCTTCTATTTAAGGGGTAAAATAAAACATTTCAGAGCTTTACCAGAAAGGCTCATCCAGACTCTGCTATACTTTGCTGTGAAGAAAAGGTTAGTTTGCTTTTATTTTTGTATGTTATATTACTTTATTGCCTTTCTATATTTTGAATACTGTAGTTTGTTTTCTTTACCTTGTGTTTTACTTGCATTCTGCTTTAACAGCATATTAAAACTTCAAGAGAAACCACAGCTCTCTCTCTTCTGAGTCAGGCAGAAATTAGAACTGAGTGAGTAAGAAATTAGATCTGATCAATTAAGGACTCATTCATAAGATAGAAGAGGTCACTTAAGGTTAATCATTTGTTAACTGAGGGGGTGGAGCTAGGAACTAAACCTTCTGTTTAAGGGGTAAAATAAAACATTTCAGAGCTTTACCAGAAAGGCTCATCCAGACTCTGCTACACTTTGCTGTGAAGGAAAGGTTAGTTTGCCTTTTTTGTATTTTGTATTACTTTATTGCCTTTCTGTATTTTGAATACTGTGGTTTGTTTTCTTTACTTTTTGTTTTACTTGCATTCTGCTTTAACAGGATATTAAAACTTCAAAAGAGACCACAGCTCTCTCTCTTCTGAGTCAGGCAGAAATTAGAACTGAGTCAGGCAGAAATTAGAACTGATCAATTAAGGACTCATTCATAAGATAGAATAGGTCACTTAAGGTTAATCATTTGTTAACTGAGGGGGTGGAGCTAGTAACTAAGCCCTCTATTTATGGGGTAAAATAAAACATTTCAGAGCTTTAACAGAAAGGGTCATCCAGGCTCTGCTACACTTTGCTGTGAAGGAAAGGTTAGTTTGCTTTTATTTTTTGTATTTTGTATTACTTTATTGCCTTTCTATATTTTGAATACTGTGGTTTGTTTTCTTTACCTTGTGTTTTATTTCCATTCTGCTTGAACAGCATATTAAAACTTCAAAAGAGATGACAGCTCTCTCTCTTCTGAGTCAGGCAGAAATTAGAACTGAGTCAGGCAGAAATTAGAACTGATCAATGAAGGACTCATTCATAAGATAGAAGAGGTCACTTAAGGTTAATCATTTGTTAACTGAGGGGCTGGTGCTAGGAACTAAACCTTCTATTTAAGGGGTGAAATAAAACATTTCAGAGCTTTACCAGAAAGGCTCATCCAGACTCTTCTACACTTTGTTGTGAAGGAAAGGTTAGTTTGCTTTTATTTTTTGTATTTTGTATTACTTTATTGCCTTTCTATATTTTGAATACTGTGGTTTGTTTTATTTACCTTGTGTTTTACTTGCATTCTGCTTTAACAGCATATTAAAACTTCAAAAGGGACCACAGCTCTCTTTCTTCTGAGTCAGGCAAAAATTAGAACTGAGTCAGGCAGAAATTAGAACTGATCAATTAAGGACTCATTCATAAGATAGAATAGGTCACTTAAGGTTAATCATTTGTTAACTGAGGGGGTGGAGCTAGGAACTAAGCCTTCTATTTAAGGGGTAAAATAAAACATTTCAGAGCTTTACCAGAAAGGCTCATCCAGACTCTGCTACACTTTGCTGTGAAGGAAAGATTAGTTTGCTTTTATTTTTGTATGTTATATTACTTTTTTGCCCTTCTATATTTTGAATACTGTGGTTTGTTTTCTTTACCTTGTGTTTTACTTGCATTCTGCTTTAACAGCATATTAAAACTTCAAAAGAGACTACAGCTCTCTCTCTTGTGAGTCAGGCAGAAATTAGAACTGAGTCAGGCAGAAATGAGAACTGATCAATTAAGAACTCATTCATAAGATAGAAGAGGTCACTTAAGGTTAATTATTTGTTAACTGGGGGTGGAGCTAGGAACTAAACCTTCTATTTAAGGGGTAAAATAAAACATTTCAGAGCTTTACCAGAAAGGCTCATCCAGACTCTGCTACACTTTGCTGTGAAGGAAAGGTTAGTTTCTTTTATTTTTTGTATTTCTTATTACTTTATTGCTTTTCTATATTTTGAATACTGTGGTTGTTTTCTTTACCTTGTGTTTTACTTGCATTCTGCTTTAACAGCATATTAAAACTTCAAAAGAGACCACAGCTCTCTCTCTTCTGAGTCAGGCAGAAATTAGAACTGAGTCAGGCAGAAATTAGAACTGATCAATTAAGGACTCATTCATAAGATAGAATAGGTCACTTAAGGTTAATCATTTGTTAACTGAGGGGGTGGAGCTAGGAACTAAGCCTTCTATTTAAGGGGTAAAATAAAACATTTCAGAGCTTTACCAGAAAGGCTCATCCAGACTCTGCTACACTTTGCTGTGAAGGAAAGGTTAGTTTGCTTTTATTTTTTGTATTTATTATTACTTTATTGCCTTTCTATATTTTGAATACTGTGGTTTGTTTTCTTTACATTGTGTTTTACTTGCATTCTGCTTTAACAGCATATTAAAACTTCAAACGAAACCACAGCTCTCTCTCTTCTGAGTTAGGAAGAAATTATAACTGAGTCAGTCAGAAATTAGATCTGATCAATTAAGGACTCATTCATAAGATAGAAAAGGTCACTTAAGGTTAATCATTTGTTAACTGAGGGGGTGGAGCTAGGAACTAAACCTTCTGTTTAAGGGGTAAAATAAAACATTTCAGAGCTTTACCAGAAAGGCTCATCCAGACTCTGCTACACTTTTCTGTGAAGGAAAGGTTAGTTTGCTTTTTTTTGTATTTTTATTACTTTATTGCCTTTCTATATTTTGAATACTGTGGTTTGTTTTCTTTACTTTGTGTTTTACTTGCATTCTGCTTAACAGCATATTAAAACTTCAAAAGAGACCACAGCTCTCTCTCTTCTGAGTCAGGCAGAAATTAGAACTGAGTCAGGCAGAAATTAGAACTGATCAATTAAGGACTCATTCATAAGATAGAAGAGGTCACTTAAGGTTAATCATTTGTTAACTGAGGGGGTGGAGCTAGGAACTAAACCTTCTATTTAAGGGGTAAAATAAAACATTTCAGAGCATACCAGAAAGTCTCATTCAGGCTCTGCTACACTTTTTTGTGAAGGAAAGGTTAGTCTGCTTTTATTTTTTGAATTTTGTATTACTTTATTGCCTTTCTATATTTTGAATACTGTGGTTTGTTTTATTTACCTTGTGTTTTACTTGCATTCTGCTTTAACAGCATATTAAAGAGACCACAGCTCTCTCTCTTCTGAGTCAGGCAGAAATTAGAACTGAGTCAGGCAGAAATTAGAATTGATCAATTAAGGACTCATTCATAAGATAGAAGAGGTCACTTAAGGTTAATCATTTGTTAACTGAGGGGGTGGAGCTGGGAACTAAACCTTCTATTTAATGGGTAAAATAAAACATTTCAGAGCTTTACCAGAAAGGCTCATCCAGACTCTGCTATACTTTGCTGTGAAGGAAAGGTTAGTTTGCTTTTATTTTTGTATGTTGTTTTACTTTATTGCCTTTCTATATTTTGAATACTGTGGTTTGTTTTCTTTACCTTGTGTTTTACTTGCATTCTGCTTTAACAGAATATTAAAACTTCAAAAGAGACCATAGCTCTCTCTCTTCTGAGTCAGGCAGAAATTAGAACTGAGTCAGGCAGAAATTAGAACTGATCAATTAAGTACTCATTCATAAGATAGAAGAGGGCACTTAAGGTTAATCATTTGTTAACTGAGGGGGTGAAGCTCGGATCTAAACCTTCTATTTAAGGGGTAAAATAAAACATTTCAGAGTGTTACCAGAAAGGCTCATCCAGACTCTGCTACACTTTGCTGTGAAGGAAAGGTTAGTTTGCTTTTATTTTTTGTAATTCTTATTACTTTATTGCCTTTCTATATTTTGAATACTGTGGTTTGTTTTCTTTACCTTGTGCTTTACTTGCATTCTGTTTTAATAGCATATTAAAACTTCAAAAGAGACCATAGCTCTCTCTCTCTTCTGAGTCAGGCAGAATTTTTTTTCCCTCCCTCCCACCAAGTTACCGTTGTCTTGTTAAATACCACTGTCTTTCTAGTTGCCTGCCTCTTATGTTAATCTGACCATATATCTCATTTCCCCTCTACTTTCACTGGCTTGTGTGAGTAATCACAAAATCATCATTTTTGAAATCCCTCCCCGTCAACTATTTTAATAAATTTATTGGCCATCCTACTGTATTCCATAGTACCAGAATACAAAAGTGACCACCCCTTTCAATCCATCTTGCTGTTTTAAAAATACTAACTCTTTACTAAAACTTACCTTTTTAAACAGGTAAAACAGTTACCTACTTTCACATCTAACTTCTCTAGTGCACACTGCAGTGTGCATTTTTTTTCATCTTACCTTTAAGCATCCATGTGACTAGCACTTTCTCTAATACCTGCTGGAAAGTACTAGGAAGCCTTAAACTGATACAAGCACTCAACTCTCCTTGTTAATAAGGAGAAATTAATAGTAGGCACTAAACAGCCTATAATTGCAAAGTACCTTGCTAAAGTAAGGGAAAACACCTCCTGTACTTTACAAAAAAAAAAAAAAAAAAAAAAAAAGCAACACACCAGGCATGTCCAAGGGTCAGCTTCTGGTGATTTCTCCTGTCCACCTGGTGAATCTGGGCATACTGGGGCAATGCAGCAATTCCTTCATGTACACAGACAACCCTCTCCTCCTACCACCCTAAACTACAACCTGTGAGAGATGCATTTACATAGCCAAAATGGAAGCAAAGCTCTCTCCACCCAAGATTGTGCTAGACAGTCAAGAGGAGAAGGTTAAGACACACACTACACCTCAAGCAACACATAGCCCTTCTAAACCCACACCACCAACACCCACATTTAGCAACACTAAATCCACATATGCAGAGGCCCTTAACTGTAACCTGCCCAAGCAACAAGGACCTCTGAATCTGAAATGCAAACAAACACCAATCACAACCAAAGTGTCGCATAGTTCACAACACCAGTGTGCCACCCAGCAACAGCCCCTAAGGCAAGACAATGTACCTAACACTTTAGTCATAGGTGACTCTATAGTCTGGCACACTGATGTCCCTATCACCAGGTTGAACAAGGAGAAAATTACAGTCAGCTGCCTGTTTGGTGCCAGGATCCACCACATAACGCATGCACTCAAGTCACTCCACAACAAGTACAAATATGACTCTGTCATTGTCCAAGTTGGAGTGAATGACTTGAGACATACCTCCCTGGACTACATGAAAAGAGACATGGAAGAGCTCTCAGATCATGTGGCCCAGGCAGGTATGACCCTAGCCCCGAGTAGCATCCTGCCTTTGCCAAGAATGATACCACAATATAAGGACAAAATGATTGACTTCAACAATTGACTAAGCTTCTGGTGTCATTCTAAGGGGATCCAGTATCTGTCTGCCTGGGACGACATGACTGACAGTCTACGATGCTTTGCCAGAGATGGTCTGTACCTGTTGCCCCTGGGATTCAGGTTACTGGCTAAGGCCCTTGCCACCCCTATAGTACCTTTTTTAGGCAAAGTTCAAAGGACAAAACCACCACTGTAACAGGTACAAGCATGCAAAATCTGAAGGTAATGCTACTCAGTGCTAGAAATCTAAACCTCAAAATGCACTCTCTTGAGGCATTCCTAAAAATGGAGAACATCAATATCTGTGCAGTAACTGAGACCTGGTTTAAGGCTCCAGAGAGCACCCCTGCAATACCAGGCTATAACTCTTACCACACTTTTTGGCCACTAAACCAGGACCAAAACACTAAAGGTGGAGGAGTGTCAATATTCACCAAGGATATTCACCCCACCAGGCTAGCTGCCCAACACAATGCATCTGAAATTCTCCAGGTGCAACTAACAGTAGGTAAGACTGCAATCCAAATTGCAGCTTGCTACAGATCCCCCACCATACCCCAAGATTCTCACTACACCTTTCTAAACATACTGGAAAATATTAAGATAGAACCAAAAACCCTAATACTGGGTGATTTTAATTACCCTGCCATTAACTGGGAAAACTACTCATGTACCAACACCTTTGCCCAATGGTTCTTGGAATTCATAAATTCCAATGCCATGAATCAACTAATCCATAGTTCCACCAGGGGCTCCAATATCCTAGACCTGGTCATTACCAACATGGGAAATCGATGCTCCACACCTATGGACACCCCCTCGTTAGTCAGGTCTGACCATAAGCTAATCACCCTTAACATCCACATCCCTCCCCCACCCCCCAAGTAAGGAAACCTCCATAAGAAACTTCTCCAAAGCCAACTTCATGCTACTCAAGTCAGAAGTGACAAACTTCATGACACCCATGAAGACGGGAACTGCAAGTTCAACTGCTGAATCCTACACTAAGGCACTGTACGAGCACATCCACTCATGCATAAATCGTGCCATACCAAATAGAACCAAGATGCTCTCATCCAAAAAAAGGAAGCCAATCTGGTGGTCCCCTGCCATAAACAAACTTTTCAACAAAAGGAAGAAACTGCTGCAGAAAAGAGGAAAATCCCAGGATGCAAAAAACTCCCTTACCAGCCTCAGTAAGAAACTGAGATCCCTCATAAAATCCTCCAAAGCTATTTACAAAAATAAAATTGCCAAAGATTCCAAAGACAACCACAAGGCATTCTATAACTATGTCAAGAATCTAAATGGCAATGCTCAGGTATGCTCTGAGCTAAAACAGAATGGCATTAAATATACTGATCCCAAGGATATTGCCAAAATCCTGGCAGATTGATTTAGTGCCAACTTCACGCCCCTCTCACCCCCTAAATTGCCCATCTCAATACCAGACGATTGCCAAATTCCGGTAATAATGGCCACACAGGTAAAAAACACACTCTCCAAAGCTAAGAATACAGCATCCATGGGATCAGATGACATTCCGTGCTGGGTACTACATGAACTACAATATGAACTGGCACCTCACCTAAGTGTCATGTTTAATCATAGCCTCACCTCAGGTTTCATATGCACTGAGTGGCACAGAGGTACAGTTATCCCACTCCACAAGGGGGGATCCACCTTGGATCCCGGAAACTACTGTCCCATCAGTCTGACAAGCCTTATCTGCAAGGCCATGGAGCGTATTATCATGGAACTTATAAACAAAGACATTGGCAACCTTCAAACACTGGACCCCAGACCCCACCCAGTTTGGGTTCGTGAAGGGCCGATCTTGTCTCCTGAACCTGATTGACTTCTTTGAATCAGTCTCCAGAGCCATGGACAAGGGTAAGGTGGTCCACACAGCCTATCTAGACCTTGCCAAGGCCTTTGACACCATTCCCCACTCTGGAATCATAGATAAACTTACTAAGCTGGGCATTAATCCCTACATCACTCAATGGGTTGCTAACTGGCTTACTGATAGAACCCACACTGTAAAAGTACCCGACTCCAAATCCAGCTCCAGACAAGTGACAAGTGTAGTACCTCAGGGTTCAGTCCTGGGACCACTCTTGTTTGGCATCTACTTCTCTGAAGTACAGGCCAACACTAAGGGACTCTGGCTAACAAAGTTCGCAGATGACTGCAAACTGGGAACCATTATTGAATCCCCAAATGATGTGGATACTCTACAAAAGGGCCTTACAGAAACAGATGCTTGGTGCCAGAGCCATAGGCTCAAGCTCAATGCCAAGAAATGTATAGTTATCCCCTTTGGGAAAAAAAACATGTATCCGTGAATTACCATATAGGTGGCAGTACACTAAACACTGAAAGTGTGATAAGAGACCTAGGGACACAGGTGGACAGTGGTATCACCTTCGATAACCACATCGCCATAACAGTCAGAAAATCCTTCTATGTGATACACCTCATCACTAAGAGCTTTTCATCCAGAAAAAAAGAGGTCATTGTCCCACTGTACTCATCCATCATTAGACCCATTATAGAGTACAATGCCCCATTTGGTATGTACCTCTCAAGACATCTGCAACAACTGGAAAGGCCGCAGAAATACCTCACTAAAAGAATCATAGGCCTAAAGCAGATGCCCTACGCTGACCACCTTAAAAAACTCCAGCTATACTCTGGCACATATCGTCTACTCAGAGGCGATCTCTGCTTAACATACAAGGCCATGTCAAACCCAGAGCTGTTGGACATGCTACACTTAAAGAAATCCCAATCCCTCAGAGCCACACGCTCCAGGGATCTAAACCTTGTCATCACAATAAACAAAACATGCTGGAGGGATAGGTTCCTGACCCAGACACTCCCCAGACTCTGGAATAGATTGCCCATACATGTCAAGCAGAGTGCCTCTTTGGCCCTCTTCAAAAGGAACCTTGACGATTGGATGGGAGAAAGGAAATTCACCCCAGGGATCATGTCAGTCACCCTGCTAGACAGGGGTACAGGGAAGAAAATAGTGTGGGAAGAAATAGCCAGGGAATTGTTATGGCTAGGCTTGTATAGGCCCTAGGGCTGATAGCCTAGTACCAACCTATTAACCTATTAAAGCAAGATGTATTAGATGAAGCTGGAGGGGCACTACCAGCTCATTGTTGCCAACCAGCTGCACCTTGTTCCCCTCGACCAACACTTTTGCTAAATCCTCTAGCAATTCCTCTACCCCTTCATCTGCTTCTACCTCGACCCCTTGGGTTTTCCAGCTGCCTGGTTTGTAAAGTTATCAGCTTATCCTCAGTATCCTTCTTTCGTTTTTCCTGATACTCTGTTCAGTGATTTGCAGCACTTAATAAAGACTCTAAGTCCTTCCCTTGCCAGTCTATGAGCACCTGCTTTATTTGATTTTGTACAGGGGCTTGCAGACACTGCACAAAGGCTGCTGCAATAGCTGGCTTAGCTTGCTCTTCTGGGTCTGATATTCCTGAATGTCTAGCAAATACTGTTTTAAGGTGACTCAAATAGAATGCAGGGGCTTTCCCTTTATTTTGTTTACATGCCTGTATTTTAGACCAGTCAATCCTAACTTGACACACATCCGTAACAATGCCATTTGTTTATCTCTTAATGCATTCCCTATGAGAGTGAAATCTGTTATTTCAGCCTTTTCCAGTAACTGCTTTCTTATTTCATCTGAAATAACTACCCTCAGCAGTTGATTTAAATCTACCAAAGTAGGATTGTAACATTCTTTTATAGTTTTTAATTCTTCTTTGAATTTTAATGGATCTTCTCTAATATTTGGAAAATTCTAGACATAGTATGCAAATCAGCAAGGGGGGCCAAGGACGATGAACAAGTTCCCTATTGTTAGCACCCAAAATTTCCCTGAGAGGTGCCAATAGATCCCCTCCAGAGGTTGTAATCTCTTGTTGTACTCTGTCATGTGAGGGTGCATGGTGAGATACAGGCATGTCAAATACTAGTGCCCCTGTTGGGGAAGTAGAAGCTATCTAAGAAGGATAGGAAGAAGAACCCCCCCCCCTTTGACTGCAGATGCCTGTTCAGAAGATGAAGATTGAACAGGGGAATCAGTCTGAGATCTGCCTGTATCACACAAACTGGGTGTCCAATGGACAGTAGAGTGAAAGGTAGGGGTTTGAGAAGCAATGTACAGGAGGTACCCATACTGGTGCATATGGGGGTGGGGGTGCAGTAGCTACTGGAGGATTATCATCCTCTTTAGAAGTTTCTGCTTTTTGGCAATCCTCAATTTGTTCCAAACCTGCTAAGACAGGATAAAGGGATCCCTTTTTACTGGTCTGTACTGCCTTTCTAACCTCTTTTACTTGTTGCAACAATTTCTTATTAACATCCTGCAACCATCTTAATGCTGACTCCTTTTCCCTTTTAAGTGCTTCACTGTACCAAGAATAAAATGCTGTCATTTGTTCGCCACTTACTTTGCTTTTATTTTCTTCCAAAATACCTTTCAATGTCAGAAATTTAGTTTTATCATAAGTTCCATTTAATGTAACTCAGGATGAAATTGATGTTTTAGAGAAGGGACTTACCTTTATACCCTCTGCTAAGAGTGATATAACTGACACAGTTATGGATGTAAAATTTTTTTCCCGTAACTTACAACTGAAGTTGGACCTTGGCAATGTTACATCTAATAGGTCAAGACAGAATTTTAGTAAACCTAGTACGTATGCGCCCAATTTGCATCCTTTGATAGATGCTTTTTCGAAATTAGTAGAGGAAGACTTACATAAGCACGATATGAACAATAAACATAGGAAATGGCATGGGAATTTGATTCCCAGACAAAGAGCAGCATTGAAAGCACTTGGGAATGACCTTAATGTTATCATTAGACCAGCAGACAAGGGGAGTCCTGTCGTTATTATGGATAGAAGTGGTTATGTAACTAGTATGGAGAATATGCTTAGTGACATTCAATTTTATCGTTGCATTAACCCGAGTCAGGTTGAGAGAATAATTAAAAGAGTATCAGTTGTATTATTAAGCCTTTTAAGTAGAAGCTTGATCACTGACCAACTGTATAATTTTTTCTTAGTTAATAACCCATTGATACCTAGTATACAAGGTATGCCTAAAATACATAAACATCCAACCTGTCCACCTATGAGACCCATTGCCGCTGGGAGGGGCTGGATTATAGAACCTGTTTCTTTGTATTTAGAATCTAGGCTTAGGCGAATAGTTAATACATATACACACATATTAAAAGATACTAAACAATTCTTGTTGATGTTATATAATAAGATGTCGACATTACCTTCTGATTTACCATACTGGTTAATTACATTGGACGTTCAGTCCCTGTTTACCATCATTCTGAATGATGATGGCATAGAATGTGTCCGGAGATGTTTACAAAATAATCAAGGATCTCTTGAAGTATCCATTGACACTACATGTGAGTTGTTACAACTTGTATTAACCAATGACATCTTTACGTTTAACAATAAAATTTATTGTCAGAAGGATGGCGTGGCTATGGGCACCTCGTGTGCCAATAGCTACGCCAACCTGGTTATGGCTGATTGGGAGAGACGTAGTCTCTTTGTAATGGAATATTTCAAGAGATCTGTTGTGTTTTACGCATGTTTTGTAGATGATCTTTTTTTTATTTGGACTGCAAGTGCAGATGACCTCTCCAATTTTTTGGAGCAGATCAACTCTCTGACTTCCTATTTGAAATTTACTATGACAGCATCGGGACCATGGTCCCCTATCTGGATGTGTTTGTTGAAAGACTTCCCAATGGGTTATTGAACACATGGGGTATATAGGAAGTCCTGTTATAGGAACTCTCTTTTACACAGAACCAGCATGCACCCCAGATTTGTTTTCAATAATATTGTAAGAGGACAGGCTATGTGTGTTTCACGCCTCAACTCCACAGAATTGGGTTTTCACAATGAGTTATCCAACTTACAGCAACAACTATATGATAGGTCCTATAGTTTACAGGAGATTGAGAAAGGTTTTTTTGGGGTTGATGTCCTTAGGAGGGATAGGGCACTACCATATTTCATGGCCAGGGATGAGACTACTCATGTAGGGAATGATATGATAGATGGGCCTGTTATCTCTAATTGTGAAACTAGAGTTTCCATCTACTATACTCAGGATGTGAGAGCTATTAAGGAAATTTATTCCAAACATTGGGACCTATTAACAGTTGATCCTAATATTCATGACATAGTGGGCCATATGCCAAGGTTCACATACAAGAATCGTCTTAATTTACAGAGGATTTGTGTAGCTCTGATAGAGTTAATAACCACTGTATGTTGAGTTCCACAGCTGGTACTACCCAGCCCTGTCGTAAATGTAATTATTGTTCACTGATAAATAGTACAGCTATGTTTGTTCATCCTGTCACGCAATGCTGTTTCTATTTTTATCCTAGAGCAAATTGTGAAACCAAACACATTGTCTATCTTGCCACCTGTAGGTTGCGTTCAGCCTTCTATGTAGGCAAGACTGACAGAAGATTAAAATACAGGATCAGGGAACACCAGTATAACATTCTGATCAAATCTGTCAGAAATGCTCTATCGAGACATGTGATAGAAACATCTGTTGAACATATTTTTAATTTTTTTAGTAGTACAAGTTTTTAGACCTACAATTAGGAGAGGTGATGTGATGAATCATACTGAACAAACCGAAACGAAATGGATTATCAGGTTGAGAGCAGATCGGGTAGAAGTTTTTCGTACCTGGAGTCTGTTTTTGCCCATGGTGAAGTGAATACTGCCTTACATTGTTGTTGGAAATTCTTGGGAGTCGTATATGCGGACTGTATTGCTTTGCCGACGAGTTTTCCTGTGTTTGTGTTTGAAATTGATTTTACTTATCTGTATACGCAGGAACTTAGACTTTTGGGCGGCAATATTTGACTTTTCACAAATAACCCAATGTTTACAGTGAGGCAGATAGTTGAGAAGAAGCTAAAGATGCAGAAGGAGTCCAACTGGTCATTCACAGACTTAGAGAAAGCATATGACAAAGCCCCAAGAATGCTGATTTGGACAATCCTATGATGATTCAAAGTCCCATAAACATTGGTAGAGTTAGTGCAGGCCATGTAAAATAACCTAAAGACACAAGTACGAACAGTGTTCGGACCCAGAGAGGGGTTCCCAGTGGGAGTGAGTGTGCATCAGGGTTCATTTCTGAAACCACAGCTGTTAATACTGGTGATGAACTAGATTGGCAAACAGCTCAGAGAGAACAGATCAGCAAAGGTGCTGTATGCAGACAATGTGGTAGTACAACAAGACTCTACTAAGAACTTCTGCAAATGATAGGGGAATGGAATACAAAGCTTAAGGCACTTGGGATGAAATTGAGCACAGATAAGACAGTTGTAATGGCAGCAAATATAGGAAATCAGAAGAAGCTGAGAACTGTGATAGAAGGGAAAAATAATGGAACAGGTTAACAGCTTCAAATATCTGAGAAGGGAGGTTGAGTACAAGGGAAGTTTGAATGAGGAGGCCTAAGCTAGAATCAGCAGAGCCACAGTCAAATGGCACAGAGTATCAGGAGTAGTGTATGACTGAAGATTGCCTAAGAAGCTGAAAAGTAAAGTGTAGAAAACAGTGTTGTGACCAGTACTGCTATATGGAACAGATACTTGGGCAGTGAAAGCAGAGTAGTTGAGGAAGCTATAGGTGATGGAGATGAAGTTTGAGAGATGGTGATAGGATGCACACTGTTGGACAGATGAATAAATGAGAACATCAGAGAAGAAGACCAAGTAGCTCCAATTGCAGAAAAGGTCAAAGAGAACAGATTATGGTGTCTGAGACACATGTGAGGGAAAACAGAACACAATCAGGTAAAGAATATTTAGGAGAGGCAGGTAGAAGGCAAGAGGAAACAAGGATGTCCAGCAAAGAGATGGATGGATTTCAGGAGAGAAGACCTGAGACGGGCAGGCATGACTATCAAAGAAGGTAGGAGAATGGCATTGAATCGAGAGGGACGGTTGACACAACATACTGATCTCGTGCTGAAAATGGGAAAAGCGGGAGTTGATGATGATGGTGATGATGATGATGACAATGGTGGAATCACTGCAGTGGGCTGTCTCTACAGCCATGCTAAATGATAATAGGCAATCTGGGGGAGTGTGTTATGCTAATAAACCCGGAAATATCTCTTGTGAGGGTAGTTACACAGTGGCGTGAGCTGCATAAATTAGCACAGCCAGTTGTGTTAATCAGCATGGCTGAATGCTGCATTCCCTACTGTAGTCAATGCGTGAGTCCATATAAAGGTAAGATCAAGTAAGTGTGTGAAGAGGTAGTGGTGGTAATTGGGAGTGTGAGTATGTGTATATGTGTGGGGCAGCATGTGTGCCTGCTTGTAGGGTAATGAGTAGTCTTGGGTATGTGTGTGTGTGTGTGTGTGAGTGAGTGTGTGCGTGTGTGTGTGTGTGTGTGTGTGTGTGTGTGTGTGTGTGTGTGTGTGTGTGTGTGTGTATGCGTGTGTGTTTGTGTGTATGTTTGTGTCTGTAACTGTGTGGGACTATCAATGAGTCTGTGTGTGTGTGTGTGTGTGTGTGTGTGAATGAATGTGTGGGTGTGTGCGCGCACAAGTGTGTGTGTGTGAATGAATGTGTGTGTGTGTACGAGTATGTGTGTGTGTGTGTGTGTGTGTGTGTTTGTTTGTAACTGTGTGGGACTATCACTGAGTGTGTGTGTGTGTGTGTGTGTGTGTGTGTGTGTGTGTGTGTGTTCATGATTGTGTAGGGGATGTATGTCATACTTCTCATCTCCCATAAGAAGACTAATGAACAAACCCTGTAATACTGAGGGGAACGCTGGACAGCAGCAACACATTTTAAATGTTACTCTAAGTCAGCTAAAACATTTATAGAACAAAAGCTTTAGCATCACTGGTGGTGCTGCGGTAGCATTGTCGCCTCACAGATAGACGTCCTGATTCTCAGCTAGAGCGTCTTCTGTGTGGAGACATGCGTGAATGGGTGTACCTTTGTTGAAGGTTGTGCGTCAGTGCTGGCAACTTGGCACATAAAAATCTACCGCCAGTCATTAGCAGACCGGAGTTCCATTGTGGTAACCCCAACCGGGAAAAGCCAAAAGACACAACAGCTTTAGCATCACAAAGCATTTTCTGAACAATGACAAGTATAATGTTTGCCACTATTGACTGACTGTAATTATTATTTACAAGAGACAGGGCAAATATCAGAGGCAAAATTAGGAATGTTCTATAAAATCAGGGACACTTGAGGAGTATGGAGTATGTCCATGTGTGTGTTTTATGTGTGGGTGTGTATGTGTGGGAAAGTGAATGAGTGGGTGCCTTTGCAAATGCAATGCATGGGTTCCCAACGGTAATTACCACAGAAAAGTGCTGAATAGCATTATTAGTAACACTATGCAAATTCAGAGACTTGCAAATTATCTGATAATGAGGTCTTTCCTCACTGTGGCTAATCATGTCTCTGAATAAAATATTTCACATTCATGTAAACTGCCCCTTTTGGCTGCATCAGTTTACACATGTGCAGAACAGTTCATTGAATCTCTGCTACTGTTTCCTATTTATACCTCTGTTTAAATTTTGCAGATCTATTTATATACATATTTATCTGTCTGCACAACAGCAACTATGCTATTCATCCATTCAGCAGTATCAGTCTGTTTTGTAATCATACCAATGAGTTCAATTCTATTCAGCTAGGTTTTAATTTTAACACTCAAACCTAATGAAATTTTCTTAGCGGGATGCACAAATAGTAACACTGCAGGTTCTACATGACTATGATGAACTCTTGACAAGTAGTCTAGACTATTAGATATCTTTATACTCATAAACAAATCATCACCATATCTATGAATATTATGATTTTTTTCACCATGCCAAGCTCTTGGGATGTCAGACAACCCAACTTCCATTCCTGCTTTCTGGAACTGAATCTTGTATTTCTCATTGTTACATTCACTAGTAAATACATTGTAATGCAATGATTTTAAATGATTTCTTGAAAAAGTAAGCACATTTCTTGCAGACAGCTTCAGGTAATTCATATTCACAGAGTCAGTGCTTACATTACATAATATGTTGAGCTTGAGTCTAGTTTAAGCACCTGGTTTAGGATTCATCAAGCTGTGTACTACCTAATAATGACCATAGGCAAGCTTGTATCGTTTCAGAGTCCCATGCTGCATTACAGTGCAACAAGCGGAAGTTTGTTGCATAAACTATTTGCAAATGTCAGCATAATGATATGCACATGAAGTGGCATAGGGAAATTAGGTCATAATGACATGCAAATGTTACAAAGGTGAGCAGTCATGATTCATAGCTGTAACTAGGCAAAGTAGTACCAGAGTATAAAAGAGGAAGGTGTGCAGAAAATATTATAGCGGTAGACAAATACTCGAGATCACACCAACAGTTGCATTACAGGATTTAGTAGCTATTAGTGCCAGTGCAACCATTTCCTGCCAGTGTGCATGAAGAAGCATAAGGCTGCAATAGAAATGGTACTGACAATAGGTAGCATTCCAAAATATCCCTTAGAGGTGTAGCTAGCTAGCTTCCTAGTATGGCACCCAGCGTCACCCCCTGATCTGGTGCCTCCCTTAACTTTATATATATATATATATACAAACATACACATATTTTTGTTAAACAAGAAACATCTTTATTAAAATAATGAATTATGACATAGGTAATCATACATTTATATAAATGAAAACAAACTATATTGACATAATTTTAGTTACAAACATTATACATCACTTATAATCTATCCAGTCATTGTCAGTCAAATCTTACATAGCTCATTCAAATCCTGCTATCTTTTAGGTTTATAGGTTCATAGGTAGGTACTAGGCTATTAGCCCAAGGGCTTGAAGAGTGCTAATGATGAGCTCTGCTTGATGTGGATGGGAATTTTGTTCCAGAGCATTGGAAATCTCTGGGTCAAGAATCTATCCCTCCAGCATGTCCTATTTATTGATATGGTGAGGTTTTGGTCCCTAGAGCGTGTAGCTCAGGGAGATTGGGATTTCTTTAAGTGGAGTATGTCCATCAATTCTGGGTTTGACACAGCTTTGTATGTTAGACAGAGATCTCCTCGGAGTAAGCGGTATGCGACTGAGTAGAGTTAGAGTTTCTTGAGCCAGTCGGCATAGGGCAACTGTTTGATGCCAGCAGTCCTTTTGGTGAGGTACTTTTGGGGTCTCTCCAGTTGTTGTAGGTGTCTTGTGAGGTACTTCCCAAATCGGGTATTGTACTCAATGAGGGGTCTGATAAGTGATGAGTAGAGGGGACAATGACTTCCTTTTTCTAGATGTGAACCCTTTTGTGATTAGGTGGGCCACGTAGAAAGATTTTCTGACCACTGTGGCAATGTGATTATCAAAGGAGATGTTACTATACACTTGGGTCCCAAGGTTTCTTATCACACTTTCTGTGTTAAGTGAACTTCCCCCTATTTGGTAATTCATGGGTACTGTGTTTTTACCAAAGGGGGTGACAATGCAATTTTTGGCATTTAGCTTGAGGCCATGGTTTTGGCACCAGGTATCTGTCTCAGTGAGGCCCTTTTGCAGGATGTCTACATTGGCAGGGGAATCGATTATGGCACCCAGTTTGCAGTCATCTGCGAACTTGGTTAGCCATAGACAATCAGTGTTCGCTATATACCAAACAAGAGAGGTCCCAAGACTGAACCCTGGGGCACTCCACTTGTCACTGGTTTGAAGTTGGATCTGGAGTCTGCAACTCTCACCGTGTGGGTTCTGTCTATGAGCCAGTTGGCCACCCATCTCATGATGTAAGGGTTTATGTTAAGGTTAGTGAGTTTATCTATGATTCCTAAATGGGGGATAGTATCAAAGGCTTTAGCGAGGTCCAGGTAGGCTGTGTGGACCACCTTGCCCTCATCTATGACCTTGGTAACAGTTTCAAAAAAGTCTACCAGGTTTAGGAGACATGCTCTACCCTTTACAAATCCAAATTGGGTAGCATCCAAAGTTTCAAGGTTACCAATGTCTTTGTTTATGAGTTCCATGATGATACACTCCATGGCCTTGCAGACCAGGCTTGTCAGACTAATAGCTCGATAGTTCCCAGGGTCTGTGGTGGCTCCTCCTTTGTGGAGTGGGATAACCATTGCTGTGTGCCATTGAGTGGGTACATAGCCTGTGGTGAGGCTTTGATTGAACATGGAGTTTAGGTGGGGGGCTAGTTCATTTTGAAGTTCATGTAAAACGCAGCCTGAGATGTTGTCTGGTCCCATGGATGCCATGTTTTTGGCTTTAGAGAGTGCCATTTTTACCTGTGCGTTTGTGATTAATGGGGCTGTACAGTCATTTGGTATAGTTATAGGCCCTTTGGGGGGTGAAGGGGGAGTAAAGTTAGCACTGAACCTATCTGCCAAGATGTTCGCAATATCAGTTGGCTCTGTATATTTTGTGCCATTCTGCTGTAGCTCAGCGCTGATCTGGGTGTTGCCATGGAGATTCTTGATATAGCTAAAGAATGCCTTGTGGTTGTATTTGGAATCCATTGCAATTTTTCTTTCAAAATTCGCTTTGGAGGATTTTATGAGGGATCTTAGCTTCTTACTGAGGCCCGTCAGGGAGTTCCTCCATTCATGGATTTTTACTCTTTTTTTGCAACACTTTCTTCCTTCTGTTGTTACACCTCATTCTTCCTCTGCATGTATTGTTCCCCCAATTTCCATTTTTTCTATGTCATTTTTTCCTACCATTTTCTAAAGATCCCATTTCCACTTGTTTTATCCATGTTACTATTTTCACTACTTCTAGTATAGTTGGTTTAGACTTTGATTTCCATTTTTTAGTAATTACCTTTTTAGCAGTCACCATAATTAGACTCAGAAAGGCCTTAATGTTTATGCAATTCCAATTCTGTATCATATTGATTTTTATTGTTTATTTTACATTTGTTAATCAGGAAAGTCTGACTGGACACACATTCTTTTTCAGCAGAGGCCCGAGGATAAAAGCTTCACATACAAGATACAAATACAGATAAAATAAGATTCTAATTACAGTATGAGAAATACAATGACAGTAACAATATATAATATCAATATCGTGATGCTAAATATGATTCAACTTGTAGTTAGAAACATCGAGTACAAACAACAACATACATGACTATCACAGAAAATACAGAAAGAGTGACATTAATTCCAGTTGATGGGCATCCCAGGTTATAGTTTATACAAAGCAATACAGTTTAACAGTTCTATGATTTGTGATCAGAGATGACCCTATGTTGTAGATATTAGGTATTAGTACTATACATAGACTTATCTGTAATCTGTAGTACCTTTCCCTCTCTAATTATTTGCTCCCAACACCTTGGTTCTTTTGTCAGTTTTCTTCAATAAATTCCAACTCCTTCTTGCCTATTGTCTGTATCTCTAATTGCACGCAGTCATCCCTATCTGCAGAATCTCCTTTCTTCATTCCAGTATTGGCTTACTTCTTAGAATACTTTCTGCTACTTTATGAATATAGTATTCTTTATGGTTATTGTTATTCTCCTTAAGGATCTGCATCCATAATCCCAGTCTTTCCTTGAGCTTCCCCCCTGTTTTGTCATCATCCCTTTCCAATTTGAATTATAGGTTTCTGCATGCATTATGTATAAGAGCCTTAACTGTGCAGCTCAAATTGGGTAATGTAGGATTGCCTTGTTCTATTAGAAGAATCAGCCTATCCCACTTCACTCTTGCTGTTTACCCCTCCCAGGTAAAATCCTTCATCTCTTTATTGATTGCTATCCAGAACTTCTCCTCTGGTTGATAAAAATATACCTGACCTGTGTATAAAATTAAAGGGGCTAAAACATTTTATCTTCTCGTATTTTGCTATCCATGTCCATAAAACAGTGCTTCCAATTTCTCAGTTTTTGTATTATCTTTTGTTTAGTCTCTTCCCACATATCCTTAGCTGCTGCACCAGAATTCTTTTTAATCCATACTCCTATTTTTGTAGTTACTGACACTCTTATAATACATTGACTCCAATTTGCCTTTATATTGTACAGTCTGTAAATACATATTGTGCATATTTGAAATTGCAGGAGTCTGTTAAATTAATCTCATTCTGTTTGTTTATTGTAACTGTATTTTTCTTAACCTTTTGCATTTTCCATGTTTTACGTTTTATTTTTACTATATTGTACAACTTAAAATACATTTTTCTATGTTCTATGAATATTTTTATGTAATTTCCTGGAACTATTCTCCTCAGGTCTCCACTGAAAATGAGCTTATAGCTCAGTTGGATCAACTGAGTTAACAAACTTCAAATAAATAAATAAATAAATGCAGTACTTCATTTTATCATGCCCCCATAAATATAGATATTGCTGAACCAATTTGTATGTGAGTACATACTTTACAGCTATTGCCTTTGTTTTCACTTCATTAATTTTGTACCCTGAAAAGATTTGAAACTGTCTCAGAATGTTCCACAACACTGAACTGTCTTTTTCTGTTTTATCAGGTATAAAATAGTATAATCTGCAAATAGAGCCAGCTTTTCTTGACTACCATAACAATTATATCCTTGAATTTCTGAGTCCCTTATTTTCTTTGCTAATGGTTCTAAATCTAGTGGAAATAACAAAGGGGAAAGAGGACACCCCTCCCTGGTTTCTCTGCTCAAACAGAAATTATCAGAGAGGAACCCACCCACTTTAATTGTTGCCTCCAAGCCCTTATACATCTCCTAATCAACCTTATAATTTTACCAGGGAATGCAAATGCTTCCATTGCCCTGCTCATGAACTCCCAGCTTACTCTGTCAAATGCTTTCTCTGCATCAAGATCTATCAACAGTGGTATTTTCTTACATTCTGCTTCCCTCTGGATCATCAATGTTCTGGTAATGTTGTCAAAGGTTTGCCTGCCTTTCACAAAACCACACTGATCCATAACTATCAAGTTTGGTATCACTTTTCCCATTCTTTTAGCCATTATAGACAAACACTTTATAATCATGGTTTAGGATTGAAATGGGCTTGTATGAAGCTAGATCTGATAACCCTCTTTAGTTCTTACAGCCACCACCTCTTTTGTCCAGGGTGTTGGTACTTCTCCTCCTTTTAAAATATTGTTAAACAAAACCTTCTAGACCTTTATCAGTTTTTTCTTCCCCTCCCAGCTTTCAAACTTCCACAGGAATACCATCCATTCCTGGGGACTTTCCTGTGGATTGGTTATACATCACATTTTTTTCTGATCTCCTCCTATCCTTACTGTTAGTAATTGAACCTCATCTGCCTCTAACCTTGGCATATTTAATTCTTCCATAAACATTTCCATTTGTAAGTTTTCTTGATTTCCATATTTCTCTACTTTATACAGACTTTCATAAAAATTTTGAAATATTTCTAGTACCACTACAGGATCTCTTGTTATCTTCCTTGTTATAGGCTCCCTAACCTTGGTGACAACCCTTTCTACTTTCTGCTGCCTGAGTTGTTGTGCTAAAAGATTTTGTGCTCTGGAGTTGTTATCAAAAAACAGTTGCTTAATGGCAATCTTTCTAAACTCATGTATATTATTGAGGTAATCCCTTATTTTCTGTTTACCATTCTGCAATTGCTCCTCTTCTTGTTCTGTGAGATTCCCCCTATTCTGGAATACTTTAACCTTTGTCAGTGTGTTTATTTCATTTCCACCCTATTTTTGAACTCCACTTTAATTTTATCCCACTCCCTAACTATATTTTCAGAAGAAATTTCTATCTACTCTAATAACAAATAGGTGGGAAAGCACCAGTGTCTATTTTTATTTCATTACCCTGTATTTTTATTTTAGTTATTATTGGTGCATGATCTGAAATAGTTATTGGATGTGTGTCAAAACTTTAAATTAAATGCACATGTTCTTGTGAAATATATGTTCTGTCTAGTCTAGATCAGTTTTTGTATCTTGGGGAATAGCATGCAAATTCACTCCAAACTCCTACTACTGAAGTAACATCTTCAATGCCAAATATTTTCATAAATTTCTTCAGAAATCTACCCTCCTTTGTTATATTTTCCCTTTTGGGCCCCCAGATGCATCTTCTCTACTGCAAGTCAAATTTCAGTCCTCACCTATAAGTAATATTCCCTTGCTGAAAGCTGATTATTCCTCTCAGAATTTTATTAAGCTCCATTATAGCAGTTTTAAGTGGAATATAAATACATACCAGTATAATCCTCCTCCCTTACCATTAGCCCCTTAGTACTGCAAATCTACCATTATTATCTCTTTTATCCTCTTCTATCACTATTGGAGCTCTTCTTACAATTAATATGAGTACTTCTCTTTTCCTTAGTCCCAGGTATTCCACTGAATAACTGTCCTGAAAACCCTTCTTTATCAAATTCACCTGTTCATTTCTTTCCAAATGTGTCTCCTGTAGCATAAATATTTGTACTTTACATTTTTAATATAGTTCACTACTCTATTTTGTATTTATCGGTGAGATCATTTACATTTAAAGATAATACAGAAGGTATCATTATGTTAAAAAATAGTATTCACACCTTTTATGTGTAACAGCTTTTTATTAAGTATGTAGTTCTAGCTTTTGTGTTACATGCATGCACTAATGTTTGCCAGGTTGATCTTTTATATGATTGTTTATTGTCATATCCATTTGAACCACTGTCACAAAAACTTTTATTAAAAACAAAAAAACAAACACCCCCCCCAATACACTGCTAAAACCTATTAATACTAACACACACAACTATGTATGTCTTTAAAATTGAAGTTTTACCTTCCTAATAGGAAAATTGTCCTAGACTGACAGCTACACTCACAAACTTGGGTTAACATAAAAGGAAGGTTTCCTCCCATGTTACATAGACATGCATCTGGAGCATTTCTCCCTGGGCCTCTGCTGAAAATTGGCTTTGTTCCTAGTCGGACTTTCCCAGTAAACAAATATTAAATTAAAATATTTTTTTAATTCTCAGGTTGCATAGTCTGGATAGTCTGTTATCCAGGCCTGGTTGTTTTGTTTGTTGAGTTTCCTGTGTTTCTGGTAGCCATCTTCTGCTGATAGAGAACACAGAGCACTGTGTATAAGGTATTAACTGGAAATGTTCTCCATTTGTTAAACATCTGTTTGTTTGTTCTGATTTCCTGCCAAGGAGTGTATCATATAACTGATTTGTTTGCAGTTAAAAGCATTCTCTAGAGTCTCCTTGCTCCTTTATTTGTTTAAAACTTTCATTTAGTGGCTGTTTTTCTGCTGTGATAAACATTTCTACTAGCTACTGTAGCTACTAGCTGTAATAGTTTGTGGCTTTGCAGTTGCCCGCCCCTACTGTAAATTTGATCTGGAACACTCCTCCCAATCTAGCGTCATTAGCTCATTCTACCTAATACAGAGAGAACATTTGAGAAGGTCAACCCACTTAGGTTCTTAAACAATTATCTTCTGTTCCTCCTTTCTCTCATTCCACTTTACTAACAAAAAAAAAAAACCTTTGCTAGAATCTCCTTGTGTTTTGACTGAGTGTGCTTCTCAGCTGATAAATATATTTTTTGGCACTTTGTAACTGTTCAGAGTTGAATAAAACAATAATTGAATTCAGTTCAGAATACAGTTTGAATAACTTGCATTTATTTAAACTGTATTTGCTTTAATATTGCTATACACTCAAGTCTGCTAGCTTGCACTGCACTGCACTTGAATTGTTTTTAGGGCTGTTTAAACTTGTTTCCTGCCATTCCTGTAACTAGTCTACTCCTTCTAACTTATCAGTGGGAGTGGTAAGCACTACGTAGGAAGAGGAGTGTTTTCTGGCCCAGAAATTGTAGTTTACTCTAACTCTAACTAACTCTCTCTAGAATGTGTAAAAATCTGTTAACCAGTTTACTGTGTAATTTAATTTAATCCTGACTTACACTCGGGATTAACTCTAACCTGTTGAACTTGTTTAACTTGCTTACTTATGTAATCTCTGTAAATAGTCTGTTTGTATTATGTAATGCTGTATCTGCTTACCCTTGGAGCTTTTCTCCCCAGGCCTCCGCTGAAAATGGACATGCATCCAATCAGACTATCCCGGTCAACAAATGTAAAATAAATAAATAAAATAAAGTTTATTGGCCATTTTGGCAGTTTTTCCATCTCTTTCAACTTTCTGGTTTAAAAGCCTGTATTTGCGCTTGTTTCCCGCCTTTCCTGTAACTAGTCTAGTCCAGATCCAGATTTGCTGTCTGGTTGTAAGCTTCTCAGCCCCCAAGCCTTTCTGTGTTGGAGGGAAACCTTCTAGTTTATCAGTGGGAGTGGTAAGCACTAGGCAGCCTATCAACCACAAGAGGAGTGGTTTCTGGCTCCCCCCAAAAAATGTAGTTATAAATTGTAGTTATAGCTATAAAAGCACATACATTTTTCTTATATCCTGCTCTTCTGGACAGACTTTTCTTCTTTTGTACATTGCAGTACCTACATTTCTTAAAACTGATAAAGGAGAAAGAAAGAAAGAAGAATGAAAAAAACAGGGGCACCTGTTTACTTCAGTATCCTAATTACACTAAAAAATAATTGAAAAAACTTTACTTTACAGCACACATATTATATCATGCATTATAAAAACACTACTATTAAGAACAACATTTTGTTTTACTTACAGTTAACTCTTTCCTTCCTCTTCTCCCCATCCTAAAAGTTCTTCCAGACATTAATGGCATGAAGTAGGGCATATGCATTAGAGTTCCCTACAAGTTTAACAAAGTCAAAAAAGCCCAATATTTCCAGGTTTTCTTGTTCTGTCATGTTTCACAAATATAATAAATGCTGTGTAATCCCATATTTATTTGTTAATTTCTGAGTTGCTAGTTTAATTCCCGTTGATCTCCATCTTTCAAATTCAGTCTCTGCTTCATTTTCAATGTACTCCCAGTTCTTCTAGTCAACTCTTGTGCATCTTTCTGTCTCTCAAGCATTTTCCATTGAAACATTGGAAAAGATTTCATTGGCACAGCCTCCCTGTGATCTTTATCACCAGAAGGATAAGAAGCAGAATCTCCTTCTGTTCATAGCTCACTTTTTGGACAAACTTTTGTATTTCCTGCTTAGCATGTTCTGCATCAAAAAATGATTTTGTCCCTACAGTAAAGAATATTCTGAAAATAGCTGGGTACAGCAACTTAAAACTCATGCCTGCTTCTTGATATTACCTGATTAGTGGAATACATTTACTCCTCTTCTGCCTGGTGTACAAAGAGTAATCATTTTCCACAAACCCTCTGCTGTCTTCCACTTTTAGTACATTGTCTGTCTGCCACAACTTTGTTAGAATCAATTCATTCTGTTGGTAGGATTGCATCTTTACTATTAAAGGTCTAGTATGCTTTCTCATGGCCAGGTTTGGAGCATACACACAATGTGCCCTTTCAATTAACAACTGCTGCAGTTTTAATACCAGTCCAGTTGCTTATTTGTGCTTTCATAAATGTCTATTCATCCCAGCTTCTGTGGTACAGCAGAAAATCCCAGGTTTTCTCTTCTTGCTCTGTCCTCTAATTCTGTTATTTTTTTGAAACATTTCTTCTTGAGCAGTCTCATATTCGGCCAGCCCTTTCTTCATTTTTTACCTCTGCATTTTGCAGTTTTATCACTTCATCAGAATATCTTTTTAAACCTCCCTCCATTTTTCCAGCCTTTTGTTATTTGAGTTGATATATTTGATTAGTGTTTTGCTTATTTTAATCAGCTCTGAGTACTTTTGACTTATTTTTTTTTACCTCTAGGCTACTGGAAGTCATATATTGCACAAGAGCTGGAGATTGAACTGCTTTTTGCTAAACAGCTGCAGAATTCTTCCCAGTCAATGTTTTTCCTCACCTTTTATGATTGATTTTATTTCAAGTTATCTGGATTCCTTTTTTGCTGGCTTCCAGTAGTGCACTTACTAGCCAGTTACTGAAATTTACCAGAAAATATGAATTTATTAGCTCTGTCTTCTGAGCTTCTGTTTTCATAATGGGAGAGCTGAAATCAAACTATTACTCATTGTGTAGCCATCGTAGAAGCCCCTCTCAACTTTATATTGAGAAAAAAATAAAAAAAAAAGTACACCTCAGACTTGGAAAAAAAAACTTCCTTCTTTTAAGCTGTATCAAACTCCAAGCAACACCTGATGGTTATGCCACAAAAGGCCATAGATGGAGCACTAAAGTGATTCAGTTCTGACCACTGCAAATGCAATACTAGCACTCATTTCTGAATACTGGTATTGCACTGATGGCTAATTGTCATCTGTTACTTGTGCACCCTAAACCTTTGCACCCAGGTTGACTGCCCATTTACCCCACTTTAGCTATGCCTCTGATTTGCCTGACTAGGAGATTGTTGATTATCTCAGTGTGGGTAAGGATATTGTATAAATCTTGTTGACATATATTGAGCACATGCAGAATCTACAGGAATGCATGGCTGTTCTATCCTTATGGTGACAAAGGCAGGTATAGCACTTACTATCATGACTACAGGGACATTTCAGAGGGCAATAGAGGGGACATTAGGTATTCCACCGTTCTCTGCTTCCAGAATACTGAACACGTTTCTGGAAGTTATGCATCTCAGTGTGGATGAGCATATCTGGTGTCCTATTACACCAGATCAGAGATCTACCATTATGCATGTGTTCTATGACATTGCTTGCCTCCTCAGAGCTAGCTTGCACACTCATAACAATAAACAACCCGCTTGGTCCACAATCACAGGACTATGTGTTCAAACATTGCCCCCACATCCTCAGATCTTCAGGTTAAGAGCTAAAAACAAAAAAAAAAAAACAAAAAACAAAAAAAAAACTTCACTGTCATAAACTGATTGCTACATTGTAGGTGACTGGCTTACTACTGTTAGAGCTACGCTTCCCATCTCCTCCACTGAAAAGCAAAAAAAAAATACCAATGCAATTTTTGTACATAAAACATATCCAGTGTACACAATTGTCTTTTTACCATTATGAAACCTGAATACCTATGCAAGGGCACACATTCTTAGGAAGTTAGATAAATACAGCTGAGCTTACCATAGCATTGCAGATTACAGTGTACCTTCACAGAGCTGAGTGGAATTTTCTAGAAGGGACAGAGTCCTGAAGTCATTCGATTACTAAACTGCTGATGTAACCCATTAGCTTTAAAAGAATTTCTGACATCAGAACCCAATGGAGTTTATAACTATGGAGGAAAGCATACTTTTGTTTATTGTCCTGATATGGTCATTGATTTTCCAGGTGAGAGAAACCTGTAGACCCCATTAGCAGGAGTTTTTGGATAACTTGGAATGCATGAATTATCTGTTGGAGTTATTTTTTTCTTAATTGGTGGGTGCAGTATAGCCAACAGGGTTCAAAAAGTGTTTGGAGATCCTGGAAGACATTTGTATTAAAATAAAACTCTAACAAACAGTTTACATGATACTTTGACATTTATATATTAAAAAATACTTTGGCATTTATATATTAAAAATTGCACTCCCTGGAAGCACTTCTATCACTAGAAGATGTAAATATCTGTGCAGTCACAGAAGCCTGGTTTAAGGCCTCAGAGAGTACCCCGGCCCTGCAAGGCTACAATGACTTCCACACCTTTAAACTGAAAGATATACATGTGAAAACCAAAGTCGGTGGTGTTTCAATCTATATTACAGATAAATTCAGCTCATATCTAGTTAGACTGGACAACTCCATGGAGTTACTCCAGGTCCGGGTTACAGACCCCCATTCAAGTCCTAGCCAGTTATAGATCCCCCTTCATGGGTCATGACACCCACATAGCCTACTTAACCTAACTGTAGACAATCCAAATTTTAACAAACACACTGGTTATGGAGGATTTCAATTATCCCACCATCAAATGGGAAATATACTCTAGCCCAAACTCACTATTATGAAAGTTCCTTTACTTTGTGAATTCAATTGTCATGGAGAAAATTGTCCATATCCTGACAAGAGGAACAAACCTTCTAGATCTGGTCCTCGTCAACATGTCAAACAGGTGCATTGCTGTAGCTGTTGGACCCCCATTAGTTAAAACTGACCACAAATCCGTCACCTTTGAACTGACACTAACACCAAAACTCACAATGGGTGAAATCAGACTAAAAAAACTTCATCAAGGCATATTATACCCTCCTAGGTGAAGGTTTTAGTGAAAGTGTTAACTATGCCAAAGCTTACAATAAAGCCCTATAACATCACTTGCATAAGTATATAAACCTGGCTGTACCAGACAGAATCAAAGCCAAAGCCCATAGTAAAATCAAGCTGCCATGGTGGACTTCCAGCATCAACAAACTCTACAATAAATGCAAAAGGTTGCTGTCCAAGAAAACAAAGAAAAGGACCCAACAATGAAAAAACACCCTTCTCAGCGTTAACAGGCAAATAAGACAACTTGTCAAATCCTCTAAGAGCTCCTTTGAGAGAAACCTAGTGAGTAATTCCAAGAATAACCATAAGGCCTTTTACAGCTATGTATGTAACCTAAAGGGTAGGACCCAAGCATGTACAGAACAGGTGGGTAATGGTATCACACACACTGACCCCACAGAGATAGTGAACCTGCTAGTGGATAGGTTTGGTATCAATTTCACTCCCTTATCCCCTCCTAACTTACAATAAACCCTCACCCAAACCCCCCCCCCCACACCTTACATATCTGAAGAGCAGGTCCTCAAAGACCTCTCTAAGGCAAAGAACACTGCCTCTATTGGACGAGATGACATCCCAGGCTGTCTTCTAAACAGGCTAAAACATGAACTAGCGTCACCACTAAATACCTTTTCAATCATAGCCTAACCACAGGCTTTGTTCCTGCGGAATGGAAAATAGCTGCAGTTATTCCCCTTCACAAAGGTGGCATAGTAATAGACCTGGAGAGTTACAGACCCATAAGCCTGACCAGCCTCATCTGTAAGGCCATGAAATGTATCATTATGGACCTCATAAATATAGCCATAGGTGACCTCCAAACCCTGAATCCTACCCAATTCGGCTTCATGAAGGGCAGATCCTGCCTGTTAAATCTAGTGGATTTCTTTGAAAGTATGACCATTAATGAGGGCAAATCTGTGCACACAGCATACCTTGACTTGGCAAAGGCTTTTGACACAATCCCACATTGAAGCATTACAGATAAACTTACCAAACTGAATGTAAACCCCTTTGTTGTAAGATTGGCTGTCAACTGGCTCACAAACCGGACACACACTATTAAAGTAGGTGACTCCACATCAACCAGCAGACCTGTTACCAGTGGGGTGCCACAGGGGTCAGTGATGGGTTCCCCACTGTTTGGTATATACTTCTCAGAAGGTCAGATCAAAACTAAAGGGTTGTGGCTGACCAAGTTTGCAGACGACTACAAACTAGGTGCAATCATTCAATCCCCAAATGATGTTAGTATACTCCAAGAGGGTCTCACTCAGACCATTGACTGGTGTATTAGTCATGGTTTCAAACTGAATGCAAAGAAATGCATCATCATTCCCTTGGGAACAAACAGTGTCCCTTCACACTATCATAACAATAATAATACCCTATGTACCCATGAAGTGGTAAGGGACCTAGGATCATGGGTTGACTGTGACCTTAACTTTGACCTCTACATATCTACCATTATAAGGAAAGCTTTCCACACAGCTCACTTGATTAGTGAAGGCATTGCCTCAAGAGCAAAAGAAATTATAAGCCCCCTATACTCAGCACTTATCCGGCTCATAATTGAGTATAACTCCTCATTTGGTATGTACCGTACTAAGAATCTACAGCAATTCGAGAGATCTCAGAGGTTTCTAACAGAGAAGATCAAGGGCCTCCAGCATGTGCCTTACATGGACTGACTAAAATCCCTGTCTCTGTGCTCCATATCATATAGAATTCTTAGGAGAGACTTATGACTGGCCTACAGAGCAAGCCAAGACTTAAACCTAATGAACTTACTGCATATCCATAAATCAAATGGGTCTAGGGATACCCATTCCAGGAACTTAAATATGGCCTGTGACTTAAATAGGATATGGTGGAGGCACAGATTTGTCTCCCAGTGACTGCCACATCTTTAGAACAGGCTACCAATTCATGTGAAATAGAGCACCTCTATGACACTGTTCAAGAGGAATCTGGATGAGTGGATGGAGCATCATAAATTCTTACTGGGGATAGTGTCCACAACCTTCCTGGACCTGGGCAGTCATCACTAAATACAATCTTGGGTATTGACTAGTACCTCAATGGTATTATATTGGGTTGAAATGGCTAGGCTTAAAATGACCTCTGGGTCAATAGCCTAGTAATCTCCTATGATCCTATATGACTATGTATACTGACTTTATCCTTTTTGTATACAATAGTGTACTTTGATTCTACAGATAACTTTAACCACTTTTGGTCCTTGTTTCTTGCAAAATAAACTATATGCAACAGTTGATTGTGCTTGTGGCAATGCCAATATTCTGTTTCTGCTACAAAGAGCTGTAGCTACATGCATATGCTATTTATTAAATTCCAGTAAAAGGACATGACAATAGCAGCAGTGCTGTAGTGAATTGTCCACTTAAACTGGCCAGTGTATAACAGTTTACAAGATTTGTGAATCCCAAATTGAATGACCCAGGATATGGGGATGGCTTCTACAACTGGTCAAAGAGAGTATGACAGTTGCAGTGTTGAAGTTAAAGGTTCATCATTTCATATATTAGTACTAACCTGGCTGCCCTTGATGATCATTTCAAGCCTGTCCCATTTCTCTTTTTGTGCTTGAATTAACCTATCCCATTTGGTTAGAGATTGGTCTTATCCGTCACACAGTCAATAATTATATTTTACTCCTAATGAGAATATCTGGGATCATACCATAGACAATTTGAGGGGATGCATGCATGGAATAAATCATTTAGGAGCTGCCTTTATCCATTAGTAGTACATGGTGCAGTTTCCTATCCATAGATCCAGGTTGAGCTTGATGAATTTTATTTTATGTGGACGGGGAGTCAGTTCCATAGCACATATATCTTCTGCAAGATATACCTGCCCATCCAAACCACTCTGTTGATGTTGCAGAAGAGGTTTATAACCTTAGGCTGAGTATCTTTAATAACATTTGACTTGCTGATATACCATAAATCCATCAATACTGGGTTGGTGGATACCTTGTATTCCAGACACAGTCAGCTCTTAGCAGTCTGTAGCATACAGGGTATAGTGACAGGGCTTTGAGTTGGGCCATGTAGGACATATTGTTTAGGCCTTGTATCATTTTAGTAAGGTATCTGTGTGGGCATTCCAGTTGTTGCATACATCTGGACAGATACATGCCAAAGGGGGATTATATTTTAATGAATGGCTTAATGAAGGCTGAGTAAAGGAGGACAACAACATCTGCTTACTATGGCTTTTAGGTAAAAAGTATAGTAAATCAACAATGTAACAAACACTGGCTTTTTGGCAAAAGCATCTTGCATTTAGATGGGGTGCTAATTACTTCAGACCTTCACTACCTAATGGTTGGTTGCTGCCTTTGCCCTGGGTTACAAAAACCACAAATAGTTAGTGGACAACCCTATAATAGTTTACAAAACAAGACAACACACCAGTGGACAACATACAAACCTTGTAAAACAAGTTGTGTACCTTTACCAGCACTAAACTTAGCTAGCAAAAACAAACAGTTGTATAATTTGTGTGTGTTGTTCATTTAATCCCACAACAGTTGTATAAGTTGAAATGTATAAGTAACTCCATCAGAAAATCAATGAATACAAAGAAAAAGACAAATGTTGGAACTCCTTCTGCCAAATTTACAAAAAATAAAAAAGACAAATGTACAAAGAGCTGGCCAAAATGCTAAAGTTTGGTTGTTCTTTTGGCCTTCCACTGTTCACTTGCATTAAATGCAGTTAGTTGATCTTTTCTTCAAGGACAGAGACCATTAACTTGAAATGTGTCGCATATTGTCAGGAAAGGACAGAGACCATTCGCTTGATGATGTAGTTGCTAAATACTGCATAATTTTTTACTGGTCGGAATCTCCCAAATGCTCTAGGTAACTTTAATTTTGTTGTTTTTTGTCTCCAACTCTCTTCTTTCTTAAAATAAAAAATATTTTTGTATGCAGGAAACTTTCTTTCAGGCTTAACTCATAGTTAACTTTTTATTTGGTGTGTGTTCTTCTTACTACTGTTCTTCTTTTATATTTGTTATGTCTGGTGGTCGTACTGCCTACTTTTTTTCCCCTCCTAATACCTCCACCTCTCCGGGGTGCCTGTAATGCCTATTGTTGTAAGACCTCCCAAATACTAGAGAGTATAACACTAAGAATGAAATAAGAAAATATTTTTCAATAAATGTTGAATGTTAGTAGTCTATATTTATTATATTTTTTATGGTTTTATATTTTTAAAATTTTTGTATGTTAACTATGGTTCTTGTCTGATTTACTAAATTAAGAGAATCACAAAACAACTACCATCATGACCCACCAGCCATTTCACAGCACAGTATGTTTTCAAACCAACTACTAAAAAAACTTATTTTTATTTAAACAATTACAGCAAACTAATGCTACTCGGCCCTACAGCCAGTACCATAACACCCAGTACCATAATTTAATTTTGTTACTGTTTAATGACATTAGGAAAGCCTGTTCACAGCTTTGCTTAAGAGTATCTGGGCGAATTCACAAGAAGTATATGAGAGTATCCGAGTGTTGGTTCTTTGTGTCTTCCGTGGTTGTGAAGTTGTTATTACTTGTAAGTGACCAACGTAGCTCTACTTAAAAACTCAACTCCTTTGTTGTGACATTACAAAGAAACAAAAAGTGACAAGATGAAATGGAGTTATAGTGCAAAGGAAGAGGATGGCCATCACTCAGTGACATGACACATGACACGTGCGATTATGAAGAGTAGGAAAGGAGTAAGCAGCAATCAAGCAGCATTCAAGCAGCAGAGATTACCTGCTTCACAACATTCCTGGCACTGGCACTTGGCTTTGTTCTTTTCTGCTTTTATTATAATTCATCCTTTCGGCACTAATCGGCACTGGTCTTCCAATTAACAAGAGTTTGAGGTAAAAGGTAAGGGTGAGTGCAGAATGCAACAATAGGCTGGGAAACAAGTGTAACTACTGAAAGAAGACAGCTTTTAGTAAATAGTAGTATAAGTGGAATTAAAAAAAAGACTGTAAGACTGGAATTTTTTAGGCGGTAAAATCAGCATTAACAAAAAAACAACGTTCCTAAATGATACACTTTTTCATTGCTTTGAGAATTACATCCCTAGATCAATAGTTACTTTTAGTGAGTTTAAGCATATTAAGAGCTTTATTACTGGTGCGACTGTCTGTTATCCACTGGAGACATTAAGAGGAAGATGCTGAATGCCCAAAGCTCTGTGTTCAGTGATGTTATTCTTATGTGAAACAGAAAATTGTAATAAGGCATCTAATCATAACTAACTTGTTAGCTGTTCAAGATACAGATGACAAGAAGAGCAGAATAAAGCAAAGCTTGAGAGGTGAAGCTTGATATCAGTGTTGAGAACACATAACATGTGTGTTATGATCAGAAAAGATCAATCATAATTATGTGTGGGACATGGAGATTTAATTGCCAAAATGTACTAGTTACGGATACAATTGTGTACATGTATGAAGTCATTTACAAATTTGAAAGCCATAAAATACTTCACACTGCTACACAGTGGCCAGATGCTACATGTCTCTGTGATGAATGAATGGCATAAATCTGTTTTGTGCAGAAAATACAAATCCACCGTCAGAAAAAAACAGACTTTAATGCAGCTAAGGAGAAGGTCACTATAAGCTGCCTGTCGGGTGCCAGGATCTGCCACATAACGCAAGCACTCAGGTCACTCCAAAGCAAGTACAAGTATGACTCTGTCATTGTCCATGCTGGTGTGAATGACCTGAGATGTACCTCCCTGGACTACATGAAAAGAGATATAGAGGAGCTCTCTGACCATGTAGCCCAGGCTGGTATGACCCTGACCTTGAGTAGCATCTCGCCGTCACCAAGAATGATGCCACAGTATAAAGACAAAATGATCAGTTTCAACAATTGGCTAAAATATTGGTGTCATTCAAAGGGGATCCAGTGTCTGTCAGCCTGGGATGACATGCTCGACAAGCCATGTTGCTTGGCTAGGGACGGCTTGCACCTGTCACCCTTAGGCTTTCATATACTGGCCAAGGCTCTTGCCACCCCATAGTGCCTTTTTTAGGCAAGGCTCAAAGGACAAACCCACCTCCATAGACAACCCAAGGATAAAAAAACTAAAGGTAATGCTACTCAATGCCAGAAGTCTAAACCTCAAGATGCACTCGAGGCTCTCCTCAGTATGGAGAAAATCGATGTCTGTGCAGTAACAGAAACCTGGTCCAAGGCTCCTGAGAGCAACCCAGCACTACCAGGTTATAACTCATACCATGCGTTTCGGCCCCAAAACTCGGACCGAAGCACAAAAGGAGGTGGAGTATCTATATTCATCAAAGATACCTACACCTCCAGGTTAGTGGCACTGCACGAAGCATCAGAAACCATCCATGTGCAACTAACAGCGGGCAAAACTGCCTTTCAGTTTGTAGCCTGCTACAGAACACCCTCCCTATTACAGGAACCCCACTTGGCATTCCTGAGAACACTGGAGAATATGAAGGTCTCTCCAAACACTATGTTATTGGGTGACTTCAACTACCCAAACATTGACTGGGAAAACTACTCAAGCCCAAACACCCTCACCCAACGGTTCCTTGAATTTATAAACTCTAACGCAATGGAACAACTGGTCACCACTCCCACAAGAGGGAACAACATATTGGACCTGGTCATCACCAACATGGGGACTCTATGTTCCACACCAGAGGTAAACCCCTCATTGGTAAGATCAGACCATAAACAAATTTCCCTGGACATCCATATCTCATCCACACCCCCAGCCAAGGAAATCACTGTAAAGAATTTCTCAAAAGCCAACTTTGCACTTCTCAAGACTGAGGTGGAATCCTTCAAAGCCCCTGGGCCAGAGGATAATACAGCCCAATCTACAGAATCCTTTACAAATGCATTCTATGAGCACCTGCAGGAATGCATGGATCGTGCTATCCCAAATAAAACCAAAACTCACTCCTCCAAAAACAGGAGACCGGTCTGGTGGACCCCGTTCATAAATAAGCTATACAACAGAAGGAGGAAGCTACTACATGACAGAACAAAATCCCAAAAAGGGAAGGCATTTCTGATCAGTATTAGCAAGAAACTTTGATCCCTCATAAAATCATCAAAGGCCAGTTTCGAAAGAAAAATTGCCCTAGACACTAAAGATAATCACAAGGCCTTCTTTAGTTATGTCAGGAACATGAGCGGAAACTCCCAGATATGCTCTGAATTGTTGCATAACGGTACAAAATATACTGAACCTGCAGACAGATTCAGCGCAAACTTCTCCCCCCACCAAAGGAGCAAATGCCTATCCCAACTGAATGTAACCTCCCTGACATCACAGATGCACAGGTGAAAGCTGCCCTCGCCAAAGCAAAAAACACAGCATCTATGGGACCTGACGGTGTCCCAGGCTGTGTCTTACATGAGCTCCAAGAAGAACTGAACCCTCACATTAAGTCACTGTTCAAACTTAGCCTTACTACAGGATATGTACCCAAAGAATGGTGTACAGCTACAGTGGTCCCACTCCACAAAGGTAGTGCCACAACGGACCCCAAAAACTATCGCCCCATAAGCCTTACTAGTCTGGTCTGTAAAGCTATGGAGCATATTATCATGGAACTCATAAACAAAGACATTGGGAGCCTCCAGACACTGGACCCTACCCAATTTGGCTTTGTTAAGGGCAGATCTTGCCTCTTAAACCTAATTGATTTCTTTGAAACAGTTGCCAAAGCCAGAGATGAGGGCAAGGTAGTCCACACAGCCTACCTGGACCTCGCAAAAGCCTTCGACACAATACCCCACTCGGGTATCATAAATAAGCTTACCAGCTTAAATATCAACCCCTATATCACAAGATGGGTTGCAAACTGGCTCAGAGATAGAACCCACATGGTCAGAATCGCAGGTGCCATGTCCGAATCCAAACCAGTTACAAGTGGCGTCCCACAGGGCTCAGTTCTGGGACCTCTCTTGTTCAGTATATACTTCTCTGAGGTTCAGGCTAACACAGGGGGATTATGGCTGACAAAGTTCTCAGATGACTGCAAACTGGGGGCCATAATCGAATCTCCAGCTGGCACAAGCATCCTCCAAAAGGGTCTCGCAGAGACGGACGCTTGGTGTCAGAGCCACGGCCTCAAGCTAAATGCTAAAAAGTGCATAGTCATCCCCTTTGGGAAAAACAAGGTGCCCACAAATTACCACATAGGTGGTAATCCATTAAGTATGGAAGAAGTAATTAGAGATTTGGGGACCAACGTAGATAGTAATCTCTCCTTTGATAATCACGTTGCCAAAGTGGTTAGAAAGACCTTCTATATAGCCCATCTTATCACAAAAGGGTTTGCATCTAGATCAAGAGAGGTCATTGTGCCCCTCTACTCATCACTCATCAGGCCCATAATTGAATACAATGCCCCTTTTGGGATGTACCTTACCCGACACCTGCAGCAACTGGAGAGACCCCAAAAGTACCTCACCAAGAGGATCATGGGCTACAAACAGATGTCCTATGCAGCTCAACTAAAGAAACTCCAGCTCTACTCAGTTGCATACTGCCCACTCAGTGGCAATCTATGCCTGACGTACAAAGCCATGTCAAACCCAGAATTAATGGACATGCTCCACCTCAAGAAATCCAAGTCCCTTAGAGCTACACGCTCCAGGGACCTAAACCTCAGCACAAAAATAAATAGGACATGCTGGAGGGACAGATTCATTTCCCAGAGGCTCCCCTCACTCTGGAATAGAATCCCAATTCATGTTAGACATAGCCCCTCGCTGACCCTCTTCAAGCGAAATTTGGACACGTGGATGGAAAATCGCAAATTCACCCCTGGGATCTCCCCAGTGTCCGTGCTAGACAAAGGCACAGTAAACTAATCTTAAAAGGGTACCTTCTGTGACCTACTTTACAGAGGCACAGTAGGCTAATCTAATAGGGAGGCGGAAGCCAAATACACTCTGGCTAGGCTTATAAATGCCCTAGGGCAGATAGCCTAGTATCTACATATGAACCTATGAGCATTATGCATGATGTGCTTAAACAGTGCATTATTCTCATTATTTCTTCTTATTTCTGACTTATGCTCTGTTATATGCTCTTTTAATTTCCTTGTGGTCTTTCCTATGTAAAATGAATTGCATTTTTCACAGGTAGCAAGGTAGACCACATTAACACTATTACAGGTAACAACACAGTTAAAATTAAACTGCTTACTGGACACTGGGTGGACACATTTGTCACTATTGTGCTTAATAATGTTGTCACAGCAACTACAGCACATACACCCATACATACTAGGTTTATTGCCCAACCATACTTTTGTTATATCCTTAAAATCTTTATAGCATAACCTGATCTTTAAACTCTTTTAAGATTTCTATATGAAAAAAGGGTCTAGCCTCTAGTATAGTATGCAGTCCGGGTGCTGCCGTGAGTATAGGCCAGTTCTTATGTATAATTTTCTTTATTTGCTCTGTTTTTAAACCATAAGTAGTTACATATCTAATTTTATCGTTCTTTTAATTTACATCAGTTGTGGCTACTTCCCTTCTTTAAAAATCCGTTATAAGCATTACTTCTACTTTGTTTCACACCATTTGCTATTTTTAGTACCTCCATATGGCTATAGCTAGTACTCACAAACTCACCTACCATCTAATTCATTTGCTCACTAAACCATATATCATCTGTATTCAGCTTACTAACTCTGCACATTTGTGCTTTAATTATTCCTTGAAAAATATGGGGGGCATGTAAACTCTGCCTGTGTACATATCTATTAATGTGTACATTTTTCGTATGTATACTTGTCTCTATTTTATCCATTTTCTTTTCTAAATGCACATCTAGAAAAACTATTTCACTATACGAGTGGTTCATTTTAAATTCAAGGAATTCAGTGGTGTTATTTAAATAAACAATATAGTCCAGTAACTCTTTCAACTGTGCCATTTCACACAAAAAAACAATCATCTACAAATCTTAAATACAGCTCAACTTTCTGACATAATACATTCTCATTATTAAAAACATACTTTTTCTCCGATTCATGAAGAACTATATTCGCATAGGTGTTGGCCACAGGTGTCCCCATGGCCACACCGGACAACTGTAGAAATGGCTCATTATCAAATATAAAAACATTTTTAGTTAAAACAATTTCTAATAAAGCACAAATATTTTGCACCCTTGCCGTGGCCAGTTCAACCACACTAGTGAGAAATTCACTTACTACCTCAACCCCAAATCCATATGGTATTACTGTGAATAATGATATGTCCAATGACACAAATATGTAATCAGAACTCAGTTTTTATCAGTTCTCCCAGTAAACCAACATCTCAACTTATTTAAAAAATCATTAGTGTCCTTAATTACATTAGGACATAAAAACAGATATTGACTTAATATTAAACTGATGCTGGTTCTGTGATCCAACCCCCACCAGAGACTATTTGTCTCAGTGTGGGCTCTGTCAATGATTTATGGATCTTTGGTATCCCATATATCTTTGGTGTCCTTGGACAAGGAACAGTCAAGAAATTGAATATATCAAGTGAAATATCACCATTCAATTGCATGTCATATATTACCATATTAACATCAGAAACAATTTTTTTTTAAATCAATAAAAGTTATCTTCTTAGAAGTGTTTATGTCTTCTAATAGTGATTTCAAGGAATTTAAATAGTGAGCACGATTCATAATTACTATGACGCCCCCTTTCTCTGCCTGTTTTATAATTATGTCATTATTACTTTCCAAATCCTTCAGGGTTTCATATTCATTATATGTTAAATTATAATACTTTCCTTTCAAGTTAGAATCATACACTTGCCTAATTTCACATTTACACATATTATGAAAGGCAGTAATTACAGAATTACTAATAGGTACAAAACTACTATGTTTCTTACAAATCAAATCATTTGTATGAGAAGCTTTCTTAAACAGTAACTTGAGGTTTAAAGTCCTCACAAACAACTTTAAATCAGTTAAAGTACTTACTAGGTCTTCACAAGCACCAGGAATAAATTTCAGCCCTTTTCCCAACAGGGACAGATGTGATTCAGTCAGTACATAGGTCAAAAGATTTAGAATATCTTTATTCAACTCTACTGATACCGCACAGTCTTCTTTTGCTGAGCTGGGCCATCGTATCTTCTCTTCATGCCATTTGGTGTCTGTCTTTGGTATGAATGGCCCCTAGACGCACTTCTGCTCACAGCAGTCACTTTTTCAGGTACTGTGTTGCTACCTGTAATAGTGTCAATTTGGTCTACCTTGCTACCTGTGAAAAATGCAATTCATTTTACATAGGAAAGACCACAAGGAAATTAAAAGAGCGTATAACAGAGCGTAAGTCAGAAATAAGAAGAAATAATGAGAAGAATGCACTGTTTAAGCACATCATGCACAATGGTGTGGATCATAGCTTTAAATTCAGTGATAGATAGTGTACAAAAGGGACCTAGAGGTGGTGATTTTAATAATTTCTTAGAGAATAAAGAATATGAATGGATTGTCAGGTTCCATGCAGATTTAGAAACTGGCTTAAACAATGTAGTCAGTATTAAACCTGTGCTTGTTAAAATACAACAGCAAAATTTGTAATGTACACATTTAAGGATGTTTTAGAAAAGTTTTAATTGATGATATAGTGTGATTTGTTGGCTGTGGTCACATGTTACTATTGGCTCCTATTTAAATGTATTGTAATGTGATATGTACTGTTTTAGCATTGAGGAAGGTTGTTTAACCGAAAGCTTTGCTGCATTAAAGTCTGTTTTTCTGATGGTGGATTTATGTCTTCATATAGTGACTTTTTGTTCCAGTCTTCAGTGTACCAGCTAGTTGGCTTCAAATGTGCAGAAAATAGCCATGTGTGTGTGTGTGTGTGTGTGTGTGTGTGTGTGTGTGTGTGTGTGTGTGCGTGCGCGTGTGTGCGTGTGCGTGTGTGTGTGTGTGTGTGTGTGTGTGTGTGTGTGTGTGTAAAGCTCAGATAGCAAAATATATTATAGCCTTTAAAGCTGTGAAGCTTCTCTGGACACTGTTCTCAGTTGCCTGCTGTTAATGCTCTGCTGTGAGTCTACAGTTTGACAGTGCTGGAAAATGCTTAACTTTTTAATGTCAGGAAGGCAATCAAAGCACTCCATGTATTAGAACACTAGTAATAACAAGTGACTTTGCTGTATAGTCTACTATGTAGTTTTTAAATTGTTGTTACATTTTTGTTTTTGATACTCATACAGCCACAGGAACTGTTGATTCAGTTCTATACAGCAGTCATTGAGTCTCTTCTCAGTTCATCCATAACAATGTGGTTTGGATCTCTGTCTAATTCTGACAAAAATAGGTTACATCGAATAGTCAGGTCTGCCAAATATATCACTGGTGCTAGTTTGCCCTCCTTAAAGCACCTGTACTGTTCCAGAGTCATGAAAAGGGCAAGAAAGAGCATCACCAACCCTTCACATCCAGGCCACCATCTTTTTGAACTACCACCATCGAACAGGCATTATAGATTCATACGTACCAAAATAAGCAGATATAAGAACAGTTTTTCTCCACAGGCCGTCAAGTTCATAAACGGTTATTTCAGCTTATTAGGTTGGGGTGTTCTTTTTCCCAAGTCTCTGTGGATTCAGCAGCATTGTTTACGTATTGTTAATACTTGTTTCTTTCAGAGTTTATTTCAGTATTCCTTGCACTGAGTTGCACTTTGCACCTTGTATGTGTATGTATATTTACTTTTTTGTCTTGTTCTTACTAGTTACATGTATGTTGTTTGTATTGTTCTTACTAGTTACATGTATGTTGTTTGTCTTGTTCTTAATAGTTGTATGTATGTCATTTATGTAATTCATACTTGGAGAGTCACTGAAACTAGTCATATTCCTTTTATGCATGCATACTTGGCCAATAAATGTGACTCTGACTCTGATTCTTTGGTTTTTAATTATATTACTTTAGGCTGAAGAAATACAGTGATTCAAATCCTTTTTCATTGTAACAGATATTTGTTATTAAATGTCAGGCTTTGGCAAGAGACCAAAGTATAGATTTTGCCAAATCTTTAAGTAATGAGGAACTAATTACATTTAATATGGTTGAGGACTTAAAGTTGTAAACAGAAACTGTTTTTATTATTAATTTATTTATTTTAAGAAAATTAGTAAAGCTTAGATTTCATTACAATATCTGGCAAGTGGCAACAGTATCTTAGTTACTGTATAGTATTCCTGCATAAACTAAATACAAAGTATGTTTTAAAGATGTAACAGATATGCCCTAAACTGTCATTTTGATGCAAAAGATATTTACTGAATTAGGTAAAAAAAGAAAGTATATTCACATAGATATATAAGTATAGCTACTATTTGAATTTCTGAATACATTTTAAGACTTACAGAGTAAAAGGAAAAGTATCCCTTCAAAGAAAACTTTTTGAAAGAATTGTGTAAAAGGAAAGCGTTCTTAGACATCTTTAATATGCCTGTTGCTTCTTCCTTTTATCAGTCAGTTTAAATTGTTTTTCTTTACACTTGGGCATAACTACTAACCAGCTAAATGCACAAGAGCAAAGATGGATCAAGAAACATGAAGGTCTTCTTTATCAGTCACTGATGAGAAAAACTATTTATTTTTATAAAATATGGTTACCACAGAAAGAGAATGATACAAATAATACAAATGAACAGTTAAAGAAAAAAAAATGCTGTATAATTCAAGGATCTGGGTAATGGTTTTCAAAACATACAAAAATACATTTTCAAATAGTATAAGTGTGACTTAAGCTCTTTGATGTGACCTTTGAAATGCTGACATCAAAGCATACAGAATGAACAGGAAGAACAAGGAAACAGTCCCTGCCAGCACGGAGCAGCAGAAGTTAAGAACACACAAGCTTTCTCTTCAGTAATCCTGGTTGGGCCATTCCTATACTATCTATCATAAAATTCTACTGCACAAAGAACCTATCGGAAAAATAAATTAATAAATTTGCAGTGCCATATAAGACAAGTAAGATTAGCATCTATCCCTCTGCTCAAAGCTTTGTGTCTCTGTCTTGTCAGGAAATAAAAGATTAATTTGTTACCCAAGCTATTTTGCAGCATTTTCTTTTCCTAGTGATGCAATTAATAGCTAGGTTACTTCATTTTGCCTGTAACTTCACTAAAACCAGTATTCACATTTTTGCAGCAGCAGAGACTGGAATGCTATTTAGTATGGCAGCTCAGAATATGCAAAGTACTCAAAGAGCTCTTTCAGGCTAGCTTTAAATAGCTTGTGGTTTCACAGCATCACACCCCTGGTGAAGGAAACATTGTATGAGAAAGGTTACATATTAATTTGTAATTTAATAAGGCTGCTCTTACACCAGAATAATGTTTGTATTTAGTAAGACACCAAAGACTACACGTGTTTTTATGTGAGAGCAAATAGAGCCACAGCTGTCAAAGAAAACATTAGTAATCTTTGAAAAGTACCACAGTCATTTGCAGTATCTGCTAGTTCAGTTACAAGGCTGGAGTGAAGGATTAAAATGAGTAATGGACCTTTAACGCACTTCCTGCTGGCACTTGAGAAAAGTGCCAGGATGTAGAACATGCCCTAAATAAGCAAGCTGCCTTTATTGCTTGGAAGATTTCCTAAAGTGTGCCATGACTAACGGAGCTCTTTTTATTGCTATCTGATGTATTTTCCAGAAATCTTGCAGTCTCACTGCTGTAAAAAAAAAAACATGTCCATGCCTCTTCGTCCCTCATAGAAGTGAATCCAGTATCTTTTATTACATATGCATATTGCAAAAACATGCAGCAATCACCTTCTATGAATTATAATTAATATGATCACTTCAGCTATTGTCTAGTTTTAGTTGATGCATATCCATATTTGAATATATTTTGTCTACTGCCAGACCTGAGCCACTGTACAGCACAACTAAGTTTGACTTTTACAGCTTGTCATAATACATTTAATTCACAATTCAGGTAAGTATGAGAGGTTAGCAAAATTCCTGCTCCAGTCTTTTTACATACTACTCTGTCTGTGATAATGCAGGTATATTTTGCCTACGTAACCAGTATTAATCTGATAGAAAAAGGATTTTGCAAATGATATTACCATAGTCATGATAAATATAAGCTGTATAAAGATACTGTACCTTCTTTTCCCACTTCTGTTCCATAATAGAAACTGGGCTATGTGTGATAGTTGAAAACACAAAAGCAGCAGGACAGTAATATTGCACACAGCCTTGTTAGAGAAGGAATAGGCAACAGCAGCCATTTATTAAACACTATAACAAAGCAAAAGAAACATCAAAGAAATGTCACCACTTATTTATTATCTGATCTTTAAACGGCATCTTTAGTTTCTGAGAGATAACTTTCTAAAGTATTACAGAAATCATTTTGTTAAACTGAGCTTTATATCATCTAAAATAAATTAATTAGTTATAATTATAATTGGTCATCTCCCCTTTTAACAACATTCTAGCTTCATTCCTCAGCTGTACTCTCTGTTTATAAAGTGTTTAATTGAATTATGCATCATTCCAAGGATTAGATAGTCCATGTTTATTATTCTCAAGACTGGTAAGGATAAAAGCTCCGTCAGCAGTATAGCCAGGATTTTCACATTTGTACCTATAGCGCCTATGCTGCTACCTTCTAAAGTAGATCCTGTCATTTTGCTGCTCCCACTCACTCCATTATATGCTGCTATCCCAGGACTATACCTAATCAACATGCTAGTGTCTACCAATTCATTTACATACTGCTGTCTCTAGGTCATAACCCCATCAGTGTATGTCTTCTCTCACCTTTGCCATCTTTTTGTATAAACCTACTAACTTACACGATGAAGCAGTAAAACAAAATGAATGTTCCTCTGGTTGAGACGTGCATCTTCCCTAGTTGGGGATTAGTATAATGGTTTTAAGGTGTTTGACTCACAGAAATAAGGTACAGTGTTTGAGTCTCACCTTTGGGAGGACAATTGGCTAGGCTTAGAATGGCCCATTAAGGCAGCTAGTCTAGTAATTAGCTATGAATCCATGAAAGCATGAATCAAATGGAAAATGAATAGTTTTACATGTTTTATGAAACCATAAGTCAAAGGAAAAGGGAAAATTATTTTTTTTACATGTGCAGCTCACCCTAAACCAGGTGTCATACCATATCCTTGCAACTTATGTGTCCCCCCGCATGTCCCAGGAAACCCATACTACCTGTCTCACTGTACTAGAGTCCCTCACCATTCAACCCAATACGATATTCATGGGGGAGATCAACTACCCCTTTATAGATTGGGAATCCTACATGACTTATAATGCACAAGCCCAGCCATTCCTAAACATTGCTAATACCAACATCCTGGAACAGTTGGTCAATTTTCCTACCAAGGGTACAAACATCCTTGACCTTGTACTCAAGAACGTGGGGGCCGATGTTCCATACCCAATATAATGTCTTTGCTCATCAGATCTGACTATAAGGCATTATTACTTGAAATGAAAATTAAATTTGTGGATCCAGTGAAACTAAAAACCTTTAGGAACTATTCCAAGGCTAACCTCTCTCTCTACTAAGCAACACCTTGTCTAATTCCAAGCACTCCCCAAACCAGTAAAGACCATGGCATATGCTGAGCTATTTACAAAATCAATCTACAGCCATATTAATAGATGTATAGAGAAAGCTGTGCCCATTCGTATTAAGAATAAGACAAACTCAACAGGTAAGCTACCCTCGTGGAACCACAATGTCAATTGGATATACAACAAAAGAAAAAAAATCTTGGCCAAATATAGGAGGAACAAAGCGATATATACTAAAAGCCCCCTGACCAATCTAAACAGGCAGCTAAGAGGGTTAATTAATACTTCAAAGGTTAAATTTGAAGAAAAAATAGCTTCTCAGGCAAGGACAACCACAAAGCTTTCTACAGCTATGTCCGTACCTTTAGGGGAAATTCATGACAATATGCAGAACTTATTGTAAATGACGTGACCCACACTGAACCAGAGGCCATTGTCAACCTTTTGGCTGACAGTTCAGCTCAAACCCCCCCCCCCCACTCCCTCTGATAGTCCAAAGGAAATATCTCATACAACAATCCTCCCAACCATTACTAGGAACAAGTCATCAACGCACTTTCCAAGGCCAATAACACTGCATCAGTGAGCCCTGATAGCATCTCAGGATGTTTAATAAATAGCATGAAGCATAACCTTTCTGATCCACTTGAATCACTTTTCAGCTGGAGCCTTCAGTCAGGTTTTGTGTCCAAGGAATGGAAGATGGCTACAGTCATTCCCTGCATAGAGAAGGTCCAACCACTGATTGGGTAATTACAGGCCCATAAGTCTATCAGCCTCATATGTAAGGGCATGGAAAGAATCATCATAGGGTGGCACAGTGGATAGAGTTGTCACCTCACAGCAAGAGGTTCCCCAGTTTGATTTTCAGCTGAGGTGCCTTTTGTGTGGAATCTGCATGTCCTCCCTGTGTTTGCGTGGGTTTCCTCTGGGTGCTCCAGATTCCTCCCACATCCCGAAGACATGCAGTAGGTTGGATTGGACACTCTAAAATGGCCATGGGTGTGAGTGTGTGGTGTGGAAGAATTACTGTGGCAGGGCTAGCCACTTGATGGTGTAAACCTTAGCTTTGGATGATTGTCAGTGTTAAACTGACACCCTGACCCCATGTGCAAAAAAAAAAAAAAAAAAAGGTGGGGGGGGGGGGGTTTGGATGGATGGAAAGAATCATCATGGACATGATAAATGAGGGCATAGGTAACCTGTAAATGATGGACCCTTCACAGTTCAGCTTTGTTAAAAGAAAGTCATGCCTATTAAATATGGTGGACTTTTTTGAGAAGGCCACCAAAGCATTGGATGAATATAAAACTGTGCACATAGCTTACCTCAACCTGGCCTAGGCTTTTGATACAATACCCCACTCAGGAATTATAGACAAGCTTACTAATTTAGGTATCGACCCTTTTATCACCTGCTGGATAGCCAACTGGTTGCCTGACAGAGGTCAGAATAAGTGACGCCACCTCCATCAAGAGGTCAGTCATTAGTGGAGTCCCCAGGGCTCTGTACTGAGCCCACTCCTTTTTGGCATATATTTCTCTAAAATGGAAGCAAATGCTGAAGGTTTATGACTGACTAAGTTTGCAGATGATTGCAAGCTGAGGGTTATCATCAACTTCCCTGCAGATATTAACATTTTTCAAGAAGGTCTATCTCTGACAAACAAATGGTGCCAAAGCCATGGTCTTAAAATCCATGCTAAGAAATGCATAATTGTACCCTTTGGAAAGTCAACCACCTCAGTTAATTAGAAAAACAACTGCAAAAAGCAAACTGGTGAACAAAATCCAAACAAGTTCCAGGCAGGCAGGTAGACTGGTTTCCAGGTGTAACTTAAATCAAAATAAATTTATTGTATAAAGCACTTTTTGTCCAGTTCTATACATGAACTTCTTCAGATACACTGTTACTAAAGAAAATTATGTTTAAAATACCCTCCCTTACTAGTCACATCATCAAAAAAACAATCAAGGATTTAAAGTACCCTCTACATAAGAACACATATTATTCAGACTTCTCTCATACAAAAGGATTTACTAAAACTTTTTAAAAAACAAGTGAATATTACACGAGTAAAAACATAATATGAAAATCTAAATTCCTATTCAACTACTCATACATGTTATCTTTTTAAATTTTTCAATTTTAAGATGCTGTGGATAGAACACATGTCATTTAAACCTGGTTGTATATATGCATCCAGGCGTATTTGCCATAACAATTCAGATAGTTCCAACATTACTGTCACTGGACCACCTCTCAGGTTAGGACCCATCTGCTGTTTTATCCAAAATTTAAAAGTGTGCCCTGGGTTCAGACGGACATGTTTTGCTAGGGCATTTTTGCACTTATCCCTGGAAATACTATATAGGTGTTCATAAATCCTTTCATGTAATTTTCGTTCTGTTTTTCTATATGGAATGAAAGGCATTCCTGACATCTAGCCAGGTACACAACCATTTTAGACTGACAATTGCATCTATTATCGTTCTTCAATTTCATGCCCCTGACTTCTACATAATGCCCTTATTCTATATATTTACAATAGGGGCAACCGCCACATTTAAAAGTACCCGCATTCCTATACGATTTAATTTTTTCTTTTTCCAAAATATTTTTCAAATTTATACCCCTCCTGTAAATAATTTTTGGATTGTTCCTATTTTACCAACCAAGTCCCTTTCACCTGAAATGAAATTCCAATTCATGTATATAATATTTCTTACTTTTTTATTTCTCCAAGCCTTTTGGGTTTCTAATATCATGACAGGAATGGACCCCATTCCTAATTCAAAGTACAATTAAAGTTCATGAAATCAGTATTGTTTCACTCTTTGATATTAGCCAAAAGTGCTCTTTGTAGCACCCGCAATGTGCCCAGTAATGACTCCTTTTGCAATTTGTACGATGTTACATGAATTGGTAACATATCTAAATACGATTGTAAATTCTTTTTTATAAGACCAGTTGCTCCTACTACTATTGGAACTGTCTAGTATCTTTCTTCCACGTGGCTCTTGTTTCTGCCTGATGATAAGTAATCACACACCCTGTTTTAAAATTGGTATTAATATTAATGTTTACTATTCTCTCCTCTGGTTCAGTTACCTGCCCCTCATGTGTGTATTCGTCTTCTAAAATGGGCCTATAAAGCCCGTTCCTTCTTTTTTTTTTAACCTCTTCTATTAATTCATCCAAGTTACTTGGGTATGCTCCTTTAGTGTACATCCCCCTTAAGTTTTCACGATCATTTTCAAAATCGAGGTTACTAGTCACCATTCTGGCAGCCCTTACCAGCTGACCCTTAACTACAGCTCATTTTTGGTGGTAAGGGTTAGCACTTGAAAAATGCAGAAAGGTGTTGGAATACATTTTTTTACAATAAATTCTAGCTGTATAGCCCTTCTGTTCATTTTTGTTCAACTTAACTTATAAATATGGGATCTCATAGTCATGGTAGGAAAAAGTGAACTGTAGGAAATTGGTCGTACTGTTGAAGTACTCGACCAATGTTGTTGCCACCTGGCTATCACCCTTTATGATCATAAATATATCATCCAGGTATCTTGTGAAGAATATATAGAATCAGCAATGCCTACCTTATTAAATATAAATTCTTGCTCCCAGTATGCCATTACCATTTTGGTAAAGTTGGCTCTGCATGGAGACCCTATTGCCACTCCTATCTTTTGTAAGTAGTATTTCTGTTTGAAAAAAATGAAATTATTACTGAGAATAATATCAAATAACTCCTCCACTAGATGTATTTCAGTTGTTGGAGCACCCTTTCTATACATAATGATGGATACCCACTCTATGCTTAAGGCATGGGGTATAGATGTATAGAGATCTTTGATGTCAAATGTCAGGAAGTTATAGTCGTTGTTAAAGTCTAATGAATGAATCCTTACATATTTGAGTTTTGGTAATTACATATTTTTTCAAGATATTATCTACTACTTTCGAGCAAGCATACATTATGGAATTTCTTCTGTCCACTATTGGTCTAAGTGTGGGGGGGGGGGGGTCATTCAAATCTTTATAGATTTTTGGAACTCCAAATTTCTGTTCTTGCACCTTTAACACCGGTAATTTTTGGAGTTCCAAAAATCCATAAAGATTTGAATGGCCCCCACCCACTGCCCAAAAAAAAAATAAAAAATTAAAACTCCTCTAGCTTACACAATACAATACAGTGCAGTGAAACACACCACAGCATTCACTTTTCAAACTAAAGCTTCTTCAAAGACTGTGCACTGGCCACTCACTGGTAAATAGTGCTACAGCATCCCACCCAGTCGACACACATCTAGTAAATAGGTGCTTGCATAACTGGCTTTTTTCCCCAATAGATAACTATATTAAACCCATCAAACAGCAAACACAACAGTTTATGTTTTTAAGGGCAGTAATCAAGCTCAGGTTCAATATGGCATCATTAAGCAGGTCACAGTGCAATCCATACTTGTCTCAATTAACAGTTGATTAACTTGAAGCCAATGTAGTGAGATATTTCATTCCATATGTGGACATCCAAATTGACCACTTGGCCATAGCTCTGTCTTGTAGGTGTGAATCCTCTGCTAATGGTTCCAAGTATGATAATTCAGTTATTTGCCTGTTTAGTTCCTCCTTTTGAGAGGGATTATTCATTCCAGATTTTAGTAATGCATTTCTTTGCTACAATCAGTAATAAATTCAAAAATCTAGATTGGGGAGAGCCAAATGGAAAAAGATCTGTGTCATCAAAAACATATAATCTCTTGGTAAATGTTAATTGGCCTGGCTGAAGTTCATCTAAGACCTCTTGTAAAGATTTTTTAAAGTCTGTTAGGGCAGGCTGCTTCCAGAAGAGATGCAACCAGTCTGCCAAAGTGTCTGTGTCACATCTCCAGCAATGTCAGGAGGAATTAGGAAACCTTCTGCTTAATCTGCTTGGGCTGTAAAAATATTTAAATTGGCACTTCCAGCCAAAACAAACTATATTTACATGACCTCAAAGCTTACCTTGGGATTAACAATATTTTGTCCAAATGATGGGAAATTATTTGCATATTTAATTGTCTTTCCCATTGCAGTTTAAATTTAAATTATTACACTGGACAACTGATTTACTGTAAATACTGCTTATTGCCCCCTTTGAGCTCTAGTAGCCCTGACTTGCAGATAATATCCATTCTACCCATCTGAGCCTATCTGTCATGGATACCCTTATCTTTATTTATGGGTATTATTTATAAGGTACTCATGAAGATCATTACAATCTTGAGATGAGAAGTATACAATCTGAGAAAGTTCCTGTGTAATAATCGCTCCAACTACCATTAATTATTCCTAGTATTACAGCCTTCTACATTTGTCTAGCTTCTTTTTTTTTTTCCAAAATCTCCTTATTTCAATTTTCTTTTTTCAAATAATAACAACAATATGGTAACTCAAAAACACAAATAAACAATGCAAATACCTATCTAAAGAAAACAGACAACAATCTCGTTCAGAGAAAATTATACACACACACACACACACACACATATATATATATATATATATATATATATATATATATATATATATATATATACATACACACACACAAGAAGTCACTACATCGTCAAGTAAAGTATGAGAATTCTTATGTTCATCTGGTCTCATAAGGGATAGTTAGAATGGGGATAGTCTACATATAAAGTAAAAATAGAAATTTAAGCATTTATTTGTATGTTTAGGGAAAATATCTAGTTACACATATACTAAGAAAAGGGAGAAGATGCAAGAAAGTCTGGTTATACTACATTATTTTTTTATTTAAAAGTTAGCTTTTCATGACAATTTGTAGGCAAATTTTATTTGTCAAGAATTATATCTAGCAAGTAACCCCAATATTTTTGATAATAGCATTTGTTTTTTTTTTTTTTTGAATAAAATAATTTGAGATATATTGTACATTTGTCTAGCTTCTTAGTGACTAAGTTTGCCCAGGGCCCCCAGTTCTCCTTGTAACTTATTGGTAGAAGCTCTTTTTTCTACTCAGTTATATTAGTATTGCTAAACCCTTCGTGAACATCATTAACTAATGAAGTTATCAGCTGTGGCTAAAAATCGGTGCACGAGCCTTTCTTTTTTCTTTAGCATATTAAATGCAAGAAGTGTAGAACAGAGTGTGCATTGTAACTTTAAGAAGCATTTCAAAGTGAGGGCACTTGCATATCAAAAGAGAGCACATGCAGACAGCAGTGCCATTTTGAGAGAACAGCTAGAGTGTTAACATGTAGGAGTGCAGTAGGAAGTCTGTTTGTTTAAGTTTAAGTTACTTAGTCTCAATCATACCTCTCAACCTGAAAACATCAAAAATCTGGACAAGGGCCATGAAAAATAGGAACAAATCTGTATGCTGATTAACATCTAATTTGCATACATAATTACGTAATCCCACCCACTCCAATGGAATTGTGGGATACCAACTTTTAAACACAAACTGAAGAACAGACAACCAAAATATGGCACCAGAGTCCCTCTGCAGCCACTCCAATGTCCCATTACCTGGCTATTTCACCCCATTTACCATAAACACTAATGTGTGCATACTGCTTTACTTCTACAATGATTATTTGGATTTTATTTTTACATTTTTCAGCACATCAATGCACAAACACTAACAGACATATGATAAACAAAGTAATACTGTCTCACAATGAAAATAGATTTGGCATTAAAACTTCTCTGCCCTTGAAACTCACATTAATTGAAACAGCATTGAAACCTGCACCACATCCAAAGAAAATGCATCTGGCCAGTGGTGGATAAAGATTACCTTTGGGCTGTTTTCAAATCATTGGCCCCTTGCATACAAAACAAGAAACATACATGTGTTCTTTTCTTTGATACACCTTCCTGACTTTATTAAGTTATTCTCTCTCTTTTGACTTTTTCTGGTTAGGGGTTGCCACAGTGGATCACCTTGTCTGCTCATGATTGGCAGTGGAGTTTTACGGTGTTGAGTTACCAGCCCAGCACCCAACCTTCCACAGAAGGCACACACATGCATGCACTCACACCTAGGGCCAATTTTAGCATGTCCAATCCACTTGCAGCATGTCTTTGGGGATGTGGGAGGAAACCGGAGAAACCTGAGGAAACCCACACAACCACAGGGAGGACATGCAGACTCCGCACAGAAGACACCCCAGCCGATATTCCTTGTATAATACAGCACCCTTGTTAGACAGCGCACATTTTAAAATTTATTCTTTGAATGAACATTTTTCTATTAGGCTGTACTGTAGGCAAAGAAAATGTATGAACTAATAATTACAAAACTACCCAATTCAGAACATTTCCATCATAAAAGTCTACTTCCACACTCAAACTATAAACATCATGACAGTAGTGTGCAAGCCATAGGCATCTTGCACAGCTTCTCACACTTATTTTCAATTTCAGGTTTTTTTTGGGGGGGGGGGGGCAAAAGGTCAAAAACCAGGAACACATTTTAAACATTGCTTGTATAATTTTGGAAAGTTGCTAGAATAAAATGTTGTGTTACCACCATGCATGTTACTGGCAAGTCTTGAACCCAGAACACAATACACTACAGACAGTGCAACATACCACTATGCTAAATCACCAGTTTGAAAAATAGGAAGACTGAAACTTAATGGCTATCATTTAGTGAATTCAGTTCTCACTTCTCACCATAGCTCTCAACCTCTTGGCACAAAAAACCTTGGCAAACAAAGCCAATAATGGGGGAATACACATTCATTCTCACTTCTCACCATAGTTCTCAACTCTTAGAACAAAAAACCTGGACAAACAACAAAGCCAATAATGGGGGAATAGTAAACACAACTGACTTCTCACTCACCATAGCTGTGAATGGTTAGCACAAAACACCTGGACAAACAACAAAGCCAATAATAGGGGAATACAAATTTTGTTGTCCATAGCTCTCAACTCTTTGCACAAAAATTTGGGCAAAGCTGAAAAATGGTAGTGGCTAGGGACTTTAGATTCTTTTAACCCTGTACCAAAGGTACAGAGTTTGAGCCTAAATAGCCACCAGGTTACATTGGGGGCATTTACACACACACACGCACACACATACACCAATCTGCCTACAGTATATCTTTTGTATGTGGAAGAAAACTGGAGTACCCAGAAAAATAGATCTCAATTTTAAGAAATGGATTTGGTCTTCTTTTTTTTTTCATTTAGCAGGGTATTACCAATAGATAACCATATACTTTAATTCTACTCTGCAAGCCACTTATCAGATCAATAACAAAGTAATATTTTTTATTAAACAACTCTTCTATCTACAGGGTTTGTAAGGGTATTATGCCAACAAAATAAATGAGGCAAAGGAATTAGGTCACAAATATCATTTAAATATCACAGTTACTGTTTTTGTCATTTACTTGTTATTTAGGAAAGGTTGTTATTTAGCCTGTAAAGTTTTGTCTGTTTCAATGATATTTTGATTTATTCTGTGATGCACTTATGGCAAACATCAAGGCTGGCAATTTTCTGTTATTGTTAATTACTTGTACCAAAAGGAAAAGTTTCTTACCTAGGCAGCAAAGCCAGCAATTCTTCTGTCCAGCAGCATACTTCTCAGTTCAGCAAAAGTCCCTCTCTCCGCAGCAAAGCCAGCAGTTCTTCCATCCGAAAATGGCAGCAAAAGCAAAGTCCCTCTCTCATGAAAACAGCAGCATTCTTAAAAGCCAGCAGTGCCCAGCACCTCTCAAAGTCCCTCTCTCTTTCTTCCATCTGAAAATGGCACCATTCTCAAAACCCAACACCTCTCTCGGCAGCATATGAAAAGCCAGCCAGCATTTTTCTTTCTCGGCAGCAAAGCACAGAAACTGCCATTAGTGCTGCTGCTGTTTAATTCCCGCCTGCTCACAGCCAGCTGGAAATGATGACATGAGCTCCTTGAGCTCAATTCTGACTGGCTGGTAGCACTGACAGAGCTGACGTCATTGCGCACATGATGACACAGCTCTGACAGTGCGAAAATTCAAAAAATAAAAAAAAAAACAAAAGCAAAGAAATCAGAAATGAAGGGGTGCCACTCGGAAATCGTGGCACCCCTTCATTTGGATGCCAAAACTCAGTAAAAACTGAGTAATTTGGGACAGTTGGGAGGTATGGTCTCAATCCTGATGTGTTTGTATATAACAAAGCTGCTTGAACCGAACCCACAACTGTTCGTCTGTTTTATCCTGACCGGACGAGCGACATGGTGTTAGAACCGGATAGAGAGTGCAACTTCTTCAAGCCACGAGGTGCAGAGTTAACGGTGAAGGCACATTGAGCAGGCTGGGTGATACTGTGCTCAAATGATTAAAACAAGCCAAAAATGAACTTCAGGTAACCAAAACTCACATAAATAATTTGTTTTGTAAAGAAAATGATATGAGGCAATCTCAAAGCACAACATGCATTATTAATCAAAGGAATAGCACAAAACACATTATTAATCAAATGAAAGACACAAAATGCATTATTGATTAAATGAAATGTTTGAAACCATAATATTTAATAGAATTATCAGAAATACTTACATGGGTGTTCAGAGTTACTTCCGATTTGCATAACAAGCATGTTAAAAGTAAAACGAGCACAAGAAAAGTATAACAAGCATGATAAGAGATTAAATGGACATAACAAGTACAATAAAAGGACAAAATAAGCATAAAAAGGCAAGGCAACTGCATTTTTTTAGTAAATAGCCATGTTTTGACATGAGCTACTATTTCGCATTGACCAAAGCTATTCAAAGTCTAACTAGAGTTGTTCAAAGTATCTTAGAATATGCAGTGTTTGCAGTGTGTTCTTTATTACAATACAATTATTTTGAACAGTTTACTGTGTACTGTTATTTCGCAAAGTGCAGTCAGAATGCAGTCATTTCAAGAAGTTTCTTGTGCTGTGTACACTTATTTTGCAAAGTGCAGTCATTTCAAAGTGTTTCTCACACTGTGCAGAGTTATTTTACAAAGTACAGCCATTTTGAAAAGTTTCTAGTGCTGTGTACAGTTCATTTGCAAAGTGCAGTCATTTTGCAGAGTTTCTTACACTGATAAGGAGTGGTTTTGCAAAGTATATTGGTTTCAAAGTGTTTTTGTGCTACTGAGACTTATTTCATGAAGTGCAGTTATTTTGAAGAGTCTGTTGTGCTATTGGGCATAATTACCAGTTCTGGCATAAATTTCTGACATGTGTGTGTGTGTGTGTGTGTGTACTCATAGATAATTCCAAGGGTCTTTACTACTGTGTATTCATGTGGCAGAGGCATTCCGCAGACACAGTTCACTTGTGTTTGATCATAATATTGCAGAGAATTGGAGAGTATTTGAACAGAAATATAATATTTTCATATAAGCATTTATTTCTGATAAAAATGCATGTGCAAGGGCATTTATTTTGCTTAACTTAGCAGGGTCAGAAGCCATTGAAAGAGAGCGTTCATTTGTGTATGCACCAGCAGTATATGCAGGAGAAGGGGAAAACTGCCATATTGTTGTACATGCTGAGTCAAGGGCATATCTGTCAACCTCTCAGTGCAAGAAATCTGGACAAAGCCAGAAAGAATGGGGGGGGAGACAAAGGTCTAAAAATAGATACACAATCTAAATATTGCTCATATAAACTTAGAAAATTGCTAGAATAACAGGTTTTGCATTATTACATATTTTCTGAAGGGTATAAAGTCTGAAACTGAAATGTCTCCTATTATTTAGTAATATTTAGTAACTTCATTTTTCAATGATTTGCCAGAAAACCACAACTTCTATGAGGAACAGACCAAAAATCTGAGGCAAATTAAAATCTTGACATTCTGTGAAAATCTGAACAGTTGAGAGGTATGGTCAAGGGAGGACCCTGAGTGCTTCAAACGTAAATTTAGAGAAATGTGTAACTTTCAGACAAATGTTACATTGGAGAGGCACCTATTTTAAACAAGAGACCAAAAGCCAGGAGAAACATTTGCAGCTTATATTACTGACTTGAGAAACAAGGCTAAAATGTGAAGATTTGGTGATGTGAAAGACGAGTTGATAAAATACAAGCTTGTGTGTGTTAATAATGCTGCAGTGAAAAAGATTTTGCTTTGTGACAGTGATTTAACATTGAGCAAAGCTATAGAGATTTCTCAAATGCACAAGCTTACAGAAAGGCACACAAATATGCTTGCTAGTGATAAGAGCATGGTTTCAACAGCCTCTAAAGCAAACGTAGACAGCATGCAGCACATGGCTAGCAAAACCAGGCCTAAGCACATGGCAGCTGCAGCCCCTGCAGGATTTCCAGGGAGAACCCATAACATTCCAGCAAGTTCTAAGGCTAGCTCAGTAAAACGGACATGCTCAGTGCAGCGCAAGGATGAGGCAGCAAAACCCAAGTCACTATCAACCTTTTTTTAGTACTCTCCTCAACTTTTGTCTATTACTTTCCTGTTTCTCTCTCCCACCTACTTGATACTTCTAACTCATTCTTTTTTCTCTTGCTTTGTACTTGTATATCTATACTCCTTTGCTTCTAGCCCCACACTACTATATACATATACTCTTGCTCTTAACCCACATACTTCTGCATCCTTCTTTCATACTCACAACTGACTTCTATTTACTTTGCCATATCTACTATCACATCATCATACTTTACCTCTTCTACTATCACTTTTTTCCACGTGATATTGACCTCCCACATTATGTTCATCCTATGTATTACCTTTTCTCTCTAGCAGACTAAGACCTTTGTTTGTAGTTAACATGCTTAAAGTTAATGTCAAATTAGAAAACAAGGAAACTGGTGAAAAAAACAAATAGCGTTCACGAACCAGGATCACCCAAAGATGTATTTTAATTTAACGCACTTTATTCAAAACAAGCGTTTTCCCCTCTGCCCCTGCAGAAGCTTCTTCAGAATATAAAAAGAAAGCGCCAAATTTCCACAATTTAAACCCTTGCTAAGCAACATGATGTCACTTCCTTAGTTATGCTTACCATGGTACAATAACCATTTAAAAAATACAAACCATATGGAAAAAATCATAACCATAGTATGTACAAACATATTTAAACAATTAAAAAAAATATTTAAACAATTAAAAAACATCGCATCAGGTGGATCTACCATAAAACGAGCCTACCAAACCATCAAGTTACATAAATTCTATCAAATATAAAAACAATTAAGCAGAATTTAATATATATCAATTGTTATAAGGGATAGTAAATAATCTAAAAACCATAAGGCTCAATGTTAAAAAGAACAAATATTTTTTAAAACATCAAGCATATTGTCCCAAAAAAATATATATTTTTTGGGAAAAAACCCATCTCTTATCTCAGGTAGCTTCTATACTTTAAAACAGAGGAAATATTACAACACTCATTTAAACCAGGAACTGAAAAAGCATCGAGTGAAATTTGCCACTCAAGCTCCTTTGTTTCTAAGATCAGAGACTGGGGACCCCCCCTAATTAATGTGTATTATCTCTGTTACATATATGATTTTTACACTTGCTTTGTAAGCAAATTTTCTGTGTATTAACATTATTTCATTTGTATTTAATTGTTCTCTTCTGTGTAATATTGTGGAGCTTTTCTCCCTGGGCCTCCACCATAGGCCCGGTGGACTTTCCCGGTCAACAAGTGCAATAAATAAATAAATAAATAAATAAGTCTTATTGTTAATTGTCACAATTGTGGAGTCAATCATGACTCCAGAAGTGAAAAGTGCTTAGCATTTGGTCAGCAATGCCACAAGTATAAAAAATGGAACCACTTTCAAAAGTTTTGTACAGCAAGCAAAATTCATTCCTTTATTAAGAAGAGCCACTTAAAAAAAGCAAATTAATGATGTAGAAAGCTGCAACTCCACTTTCTATGTAGATGGTGTATCAGTGGTTGGTGAAAAGGTTAATGCAGTTGGTTTGTTGGCAAAGAACAAAGTGTTTTGCACTGTCTGATCAATGGTAAACCCCTGGAGCTCAAAGAAGACACTGGTTCAAAGTGCAATGTTATGTCAGCAGAAACATTTGCTAGAGTAATAGCTGGTGAACAACTTAATTTGGCCAATTGTGTGAAGCTTGTTGCTTATGGAGGTGAAGAGATTCAGACCGAAGGCTCAGTATTGTTTTCATGCTATTCAGCTGGGAACAGTTACAGCTTGCAATTTTATGTAGTCAGAAGACCTGTACAGTCATTATTATGTCTCAGAGACAGTTTAAGAATGAAACTGCTTTCTTTTACCAAAGAAGTCCATTATATAAGCACATGTCCTAGTTCCAGTTTCACTGATGTTATTTTCTCAGAGTATGCTGATGTTTTCTCTACTATAGCACTATTCAAACGCATTTGTGAAATGGATTTGAAAGATGGTATATGCAGTAACATTTCTAAGAAAACTACTAGTAATATAACTCCAGATGAGCTGGACTTTTTGGTGTCCCTGAAGCTACACAGAATTCAGGTAATGAAACCCGATAAGGGAGGGGGGCTTATATTTATGCATGAGCATGATTACATAAAAAAGATGCATGGCGTTTTGGAAGATGACTGTTATGAGTTGATTAGTATTAATGAAATTAACATTGCATATAAGCAAATTTACAACCTTATTAATGATCTGTTTTTGGAAGGTAATATCAATTTGGATACACTTCACTACTTAAACATGACAGCAACATAGACACCGGTCATTTTTGGCTGTCCTAAATTACACAAGAAAGTCTCTGATCCAACTTTTAGACCTATAGTTGACGGACGAGGCTTTATTGTATATGCTTATGCCAAATATGTTGATGGAAAACTAAAACCAATCATAAAAGAGGAAGAACATATTTGCCCAGATTCATGGGAATTTTTAGAAGGTATAAATAAATTAGAATTTAATGCCAACTACAATTTTTTAACAGTTGATATAAAAGATTTATATACTGTTACCCCACAAGATCAAGGCATAGATTGGGTTAGGCATCTATTGTATGCCAAAGGCATGGATAATGATGAAATACATGTCTTGGAAATACTTTTACAACTAGTCCTCCGCAACAGTTTCATGTTATTTGATGGTCAAAAATATAAACAAACTGCAGGTGTTGCCATGGGTGCACCCTGTGGTAGTAGCTTCGCCAATTGTGTTTTAACATATTGGGAACATGAATATTTATTTAAAAACGATTTGTTCCAACAACATGCTGCCTGGTATACTAGATACCAGGATGACATGTTTTTTATTTGGAAAGGCGATGATACCACAGTTCCAATTTTCATAGAAGAGATTAAATGTTTCACTAACTTCTTGGATTTCACATTTCAATTTGAAACAGAAGCTATTAACTATCTGGATGTGTATATATCAAAAGATAGTGCCCATAACAGATTTAGAACAACTATATATAGGAAACCCACATATTCCAATACTTTCTTGCATTTTTCTAGCAGCCATCCCTTCCATTAAAAGAAGGCAGTTATGAAAGGACAATTGGTCAGGGCATCAAGGATGATTCCTTTCGAGGATGATTTCCAAGTAGAATGTAGTTTACTTAGATCCATGTTCAGTAGTAGAGGTTACCTCCCAGATTATTTGATAAAATAAGGCAAGAACTGGTTAATAAGAGAAACATGGGACATTTTAGACCTATCCTGTTTAATGGATATCATGATTTTATTCATTGATGAGTTAGATGGTGATAGAAATAGCTATGCACACACGAATTCCCATACTAAAGGCGTATTATATATTAGATATGGGCGGTCCCACACTTATCACAACTTTTTCAAAGGTTGCAAAAATTGTTTCAAATATTATTTATAAGAAGTGGGCACTACTGGCAGAAGATACACACATCAACAAAAAGTTTGAAAAATTGCCACACATTATTTATCGGCATGGCCAAAATTTAAAGGACATCTTAGAACTTCCAAGTAGAATTACAAAAAAGAACATGGGTATGTACAAATGTGGTCACTGCCATCAGTGTCAGCATATTCATGTGGGCACCAAAATAACCATTAGAGATGTTGAATACAACATATTAGGTAAATTCAATTGTGAGTCAAAGGACATTGTTTATACTGCTATATGCCAACAATGCCAATCCTTTATATAGGAAAGACAGAAAGGACAGTGTGCCAATGCATATATGAACATACGTATTATATAATTAAAGGTACCACCACAAATGCTTTGGCTAGGCACTCATTGCAACATCCCACTCACAAATTTTTGTTTTCCATTGTGCACCAGGAACTATATAACAAAAGAGGAGTGCCATGGGTATTAAGGTTAGAAGAAAAGGAATTGTTGTGGCAAATTAGAACCTTTGCACACATACAACCTGGCCTTAATGAATATGCTTCCATTAAATGCATTTTGAAACTTAAACAGTTAAATAGGTAGAGTGTGTGTGTTTGTGTGTGTGTGTGTGTGTGTGTGTGTGTGTGTGTGTGTGTGTGTGTGTGTGTGTGTGTGTGTGTGTGTGGGGGTTAACACAAAATATAGCCCCAGGTATTTCATTTATTCAATTATATTTTTATATATATATTTTTTTTTCTACTAAATACATTTGCATTTTATATTAATTCAAGTCACTAATTTAGTGTCTAGGTATTTAATAATAAAATCATGAAATATACATGGAAATACAAAGTAAATAGTTTTCCATAGGAGGAAAGGAATTGGGTTGTTTATTTAATTATTCAAATGGCTTTTTTATATAATTGTTTTATTGTTTTATTTATCAATTGTATAAGTATATAAGTTATTGATTGCTTGTGTAACTTTGTCTGAAGAAATTTGGATACTAGTCCTTACGAAAGCGCTTACGGAATAAAGTTTTGGAAAAGGAGAACATCTGCAAGTTTCGCTGTCTTTTTGGGAGTCAATACTGAGGCAAGTACCTCCCTCTCCAGACAATGCACTTAGGTTTTGCAAGGAGAGATATTCATTGATTTCCTAATAGCTTGCCTCAGGATCTAATTCATCCAAGTAGAGCTCCTCCAAATAATCTTTAAATACTCGAATCCCAATGGGGGATGAAAGGAGTACGATGGTGTCTGTCTGACGTGCTTAACAAACCTGTCTACTTCTTACTGTTGTATCTGAGTGCTAGATATTAAGCAGCAGTCAGTGTGAGATTGCTGTTTTTCATTTTCAGGGCCCTTGCAGGTTGCTCAGTGTGGGACTTAAAAAGGGAGTCCAATTTCAATTTAGTTGTTGCATATCTATCTTCATACTCTCTCTGTCCTGCCTGCAGGAATCCTTGCACTTAAAGCAATTCATCTTGCAACATCCAGATTTTAAACTTATCTTGGTCTTTATTAGATTTTGAGTGAGAGGATAGGTCATCTGCTGCCAGTTTTGATCAAATAAGGAACTATTTGTTTATCTCTTCCTTATTTAATTATATGAGTTTTTCCCATACAATTTCTTTCTTTCTTATATAACATTGCATTCAGTTTCTTCCTGCATGGTCCTAAATGGTAAAAATACGATAGCTCTAGCAATAGGGAGGCATGATCAGTTATCTATAATGGAGAGACCATTAAGGTACTAAGACAATTACTTCATTCTTGAGATATAAATTCTTTATCTATTCTTAAAAAACAAAATCCTAAAAGAATATATGTAAAAGTGTAGGAGTTAGATGTTAATTTCAATACTTAATGGGCGTCCTTCATGCCAAACATAGATAGTGTTCTTTTCATAAATTTATGCAGGGAAAGCAAAACCACTTCCTGGGACCTGCAGAGACTTCCTTTTGGGAAAGTATTACATTCCAGTCTCCTACCCATGAAATATATCCTTGCTTTGCAGGTATCCTTTCTCTTATACAAGAAGCTTATTCCTTAACTGTGGTACCTGTAGGGAGATGCACATTTAGGATAGTTAGGTCCTTGCCTAACAACTGTCCCTTTAAAAGCACATATCTTCCCTCATTATCTACTAGTTTTTCTCTCTCAGAGTGATGGGAAAATCCTTCCTAATTGATGTCATAACTCCCCTTCTTGGACCAACTGGAAGCACTGAATAACCCTCTTACACATAACAACTGCAGAGAACCACATGACTGTCCCCTTAGATAAGTGCGTTTCCTGTAAACATACTATACATGGCCAATTTGAATAATACAGTGTGCATCTCACATAACAACTGCAGAGAACCACATGACTGTCCCCTTAGAGGCGTTTCCTGTAAACATACTATACATGGCCAATTTGAATAATACAGTGTGCATCTCACATAACAACTGCAGAGAACCACATGACTGTCCCCTTAGATAAGTGCGTTTCCTGTAAACATACTATACATGGCCAATTTGAATAATACAGTGTGCTTCTCACATAACAACTGCAGAGAACCACATGACTGTCCTCTTAGATAAGTGCGTTTCCTGTAAACATACTATACATGGCCAATTTGAATAATACAGTGTGCATCTCACATAACAACTGCAGAGAACCACACGACTGTCCCCTTAGATAAGTGCGTTTCCTGTAAACATACTATACATGGCCAATTTGAATAATACAGTGTGCATCTCACATAACAACTGCAGAGAACCACATGACTGTCCCCTTAGATAAGTCGTTTCCTGTAAACATACTATACATGGCCAATTTGAATAATACAGTGTGCATCTCACATAACTGCAGAGAACCACATGACTGTCCCCTTAGATAAGTGCGTTTCCTGTAAACATACTATACATGGCCAATTTGAATAATACAGTGTGCATCTCACATAACAACTGCAGAGAACCACATGACTGTCCCCTTAGATAAGTGCGTTTCCTGTAAACATACTATACATGGCCAATTTGAATAATACAGTGTGCATCTCACATAACTGCAGAGAACCACATGACTGTCCCCTTAGATAAGTGCGTTTCCTGTAAACATACTATACATGGCCAATTTGAATAATACAGTGTGCATCTCACATAACAACTGCAGAGAACCACATGACTGTCCCCTTAGATAAGTGCATTTCCTGTAAACATACTATACATGGCCAATTTGAATAATACAGTGCGCATCTCTGTTTTCATTATCTACAAGGCCGCTAACATTCCAAGTCAGTAAGATACTGTTAAACATAAAATACCGTTTTGTAGTGCTCCTCTCTTTTTAATATTGATCCATGTTCTGTCCATGAGTACTTCACCACATATGGTTTCATTGCTTTGGTAAAAGTAAACATGAAAGTTACACAATGTTTTAAACTTGATTTGCTTGCATTACAAAAGCAGCAGTGTAGAGTTATTTGAAGTAAAAATAGCCATCGCAACAATACAGCCATGATAAAATATGCAGAGTACCAGAGCGACATGCGCCCCTTGAAGCTACATTTTTCAATGCTTCAGTCAGTTCTTTGCCCACTACGACAGTGACTGCTGTGAATACGTTCCATGCTCTAACCCTCCTTTAGTGTGGAAGGTCACTTATTCAGTTGGCTGATTTGTCTAAATCCCAGTTGACTATGCCCTGTTGTTGATAGGTTCAGCTTACCTTTTTATGGGGCCGGTAGTGATACTATACATGCACAGGGAACCCAGCATTGTAATTTTAGTCATTTAGTAGTTGTTTATAGCCTCACAAGCAAAGACATGAGCTGCTTTCTGACATGCAATCAAATGTCTTTAAAATACTAAGGGATCTAAGGTTTTTACCAGGACATCCTGCAATCCAAATGCTTGTTTCTTTTCTTTGGGACTGAGAAGAGAAGATGTCTACTGAGGAGGACCATTGAAGCTTTACAAGTGTGTCTGCAGGTGATGAGAATAAGGCTGATCCTCTAGGGGAACAAGTAGAATATCATCATGGAAGCAACAAACAGAAAAAGCTAGAAAGCAGCTAAGACAGGAGGATCAATTTTAGAAGAACGTAGAAAAGGGAACTTCAAACATTCTCAGAAAGACAGATGCGGTAAAAGACACAGTATCAAAATAGACCAGGATTTATCATACACTATTTTCAATAATAAACTAAAAATATAATCAAACGCAAAAAAAAATAAATAAAAAATAAAACTTAGAAGGCATGCAGATAAATATAAAGGAAAAGTATAAAATAAGTAATTAATTGATGACCCAACAAAGTCTTATAGGGAAATAAGAAACAAGGCAAAAGCAATAGAACACCACAAAAAAGAAGCAATAGTTATATTTTGCAAAAGCATTTATGACGTCTCTGTTGAACATGCAATGTAAAAAGCAGGAAAGCCAACCAAAGATAGCCAAGGTACATACAGGATCATAGGAAGTTACTAGGCTATTGGCCCTGAGGCGCTTATAAGCTTAGCCAAGAGGTTAGCCCATGCATAGACAAATCAGCACCAGATGCCCCTGTCCAGCAGGGACACGGGTGGAATCCCAGGGATGTATTTTCTATTTTCCATCCAGTTATCCCGATTGCATTTAAAAAGGGGTAAAGAAGTACTCTGCTTGACGTGGAGAGGGAGTTTATTCCATAGATGGGGGAGTCTCTGGGACACAAATCTGTCCTGCCATCAACTCTTATTGATGTCACAGACCAGGTTGAGGCTGCTTGTGTGGGTTACTCGAGTGGAGCTTGACTCGCGGATATGCAGCATTATGATTGTCTCTGCTAGATGTGGCCAATTTGGACTCGAAGTTTGCTTTGGAGGATTTCACTAATGCTCTTATTTGCCTGTTTAAGCTAAGGAGAGATTGCTTCCAGTTGGGCATCTGCTCCTTCTTGGTCCTGGTCAGCATTTTTTTTCTTCTGTTTTAGAGTTTATTTATTGCAGATGTCCACCAGACAGGTTTACTCTTCCTTGCAGAGGATGATTTAGTCCTGTTAGGTATTCCTGATTCCATGCATCTGAATAAATGTTTGTATAGTAATTTGGTATGGTTTTGGATACTGATGCCAGTTTCTAGAGAGGTGGAGGGGTCTGTGAAGCTGTTTATACCATCCCTCAGGAAGCTGTAATCAGCTTTTAGAAGTTTTTTTGATTGACCCTAGCTAGAGGGGGTTGGGGGAGATGGTGACTTCAAACGTGACCGGTTTATGGTCGGATCTTACAAGGGAGGATGATACTGCAGGGATGCTGCAGTGGCTACTCATGTTGGTTAATACCAAGTCCAAGATATTATTACCTCTTGTGGGGGTATTGACTAGCTGTTCGAAAGCATTTGCATTTACAAAATCGAGGAATCTCTGGGTGTTTGTGTTCTGGCAAGAGTAGTTCTTCCAGTCTATGTTTGGGTAGTTAAAGTCACCCAGGATCAGGGTAAAGGTTTGGATCTTGATAGATCCGAAGAGGTCTAGACAGGCAGTTTGGGCATCTTGGGTCAGATTTGGAGCCCTGTAGCTAGCTATTATTTGTATAGGGATCTTGTCAATAGTTAACTGCACCTGGAGTGTCTCCTGTGCGTCATACTGTTTGACCAGCCTGGAGTGTGTATGTCTTTAATATATATTGAAACTCCACCTCCTTTGGCTTTACTACCCACAGTTTGGGGTCTGAATGTATGATAGGATGAGTGACCAGGTGAGGTTGGTGTGCTCTCCACAGCTTTGAACTAGGTTTCTGTGACCACACAGATGTCAACATTTTCCAGGGTTAGGAATGCTTGCAATGAGTGCAGTTTCATGTTTAGACTCCTAGCGTTTAGCAGCATGACCTTTAATTTGTGTTTTGTTGAAATTTTTATGTTGGTAGTTTTAACATCATCACTTTTCCTAAAAAAGGCACTATATGGGAGGCAAGAGCCTTTGCCGAAATCCTGAAGCCCAGATGAGACAGATGCAGGCCATCTCTGGCAAAGCACTGTGTTCTGTCGATCATATCTTCCCAGGCTGTCAGGTACTGGATCTCCCTTGAATGGCACCAGAAACTAAGCCAATTGTTAAAGTCAATCAACTTCTGTTTGTATTCAGGCATCATTCTGGGTGATGGTAGAATGCTGCTTAAGACTAAGGACATACCTGCCTGGGACACATATTCAGTGCGTTCAATCATGTCTCTTTTCATATAGTCCAGGGAGGTACATCTCAAGTCATTCACACCAACATGGACTATGACAGAGTCATAACAGTACCTGTTGTTGAGAGACTTGAGGGCGTGTGTGATATGGTGGATTCTGGCCTCTGACAGACAACTAACTGTGACTTTCTCCTTGTCCAACCTGGTGAGAGGCACATCTGTGTGTCTCACAATGTAGTCACCTATGACTAATATGTTGGGTTTATGGTTAAGCCTTAGTGGTTGTGAGACAGAGGTGTGTGAACTATGAGTGGTATGTGGTGTGGAGGACTGTGGAGATCGCGTGTGTATTTGCTTCAGAGGTTTTTGCCTTGGAGGTCTCCTTTCTTTGGGTATGTTTTTGTTGTGTGTATTGTGTAGGTATGGGTGGTATTTGAGGTGTAGTGATTGTGTTGACAGCCTTCTCGGTGCCAGATATGCTGGCTTGTGGGGGAGAGAGCTTGGACTCTAGCTTCCTAATGTAATTGCATCTCTTGCAAATTGTGTTCCTAGGTGGTAGTAGTAGGTGGTTTATCTGTGTACATAAGGCAGTTGCTACACTGTCTAAGGATGCCCATATCAAGCAGACTGGCAGAAGAAACTTTTTAGAAATTGTCCATCCATATTTTTCAGAACCTGAGAGAAAAGGCCAGGGAAAGCTAAGGGGATAGCCTAAAGCCCAAGTGTTTAAACCAAAACTAAGTGGCGCAGAATAACTCAATTTAAATAGGCTATAACCAAGCAGTAACAAATGCAACAGAAAGGATGCAACTGAACACTTTAGAGAAGAAGTCGCAACAAGTAGCAGAAAAAGCAAGATGAAGTAATGGAGCAGGAGGAGGAAACACAAATACAGAAAAAGAAGCTAAAAATAATCAGCCCTGCCAAGTCTTGAGCCCTGGAAAATAATAACCCCTGCCAAGTCTGGAACCCAGGCCCCTGTTAACTACAGCATAGTGTATTAGCCCATATTAAAAAGTATTAAGCACTTTCATGCAAGAACTCTGCACTTTTTCAGACCATACAAAGAATTAAAAATGTTTACCATTTAAATAGTATACCCAATATACAACCATTTAACCTATTAACTTTAATGAGAAAGCAAATGAGCCTTAAGCACTGGCTTTAAAACATTCAAGCCTGGGGCTCTGTGTGCAGAAAAGTTAATAATCCATTTTGTCTGATATAACTCCACTTTATTATCAACATCACCACCTCACAAATCTAATGAAATCATCTGAAGTACAGAAAAACTAAAACTACGTCCTTTAAATTCCTGCATATGCTTATAAAGTGCACTAGTAGGATCCTTATTATGAACATAGCATATATATTCTAAAATATGCTCCTTTAGATTACGACAAGTCTTTCCAATATGAAAATAGCAGCAATCTTTGCATTGGGCCAAGTATACCAAACAAGAACTTGTACAGTCTGCAAAAAACCTGGCAATAAATTTAAAACCACTAACTGGATGAACAAAAACCTTTTCTTCAGAAATAAACATACACGCTCTACAAATCCTACAGGGATGGGTACCTAACCTATCATTTGGACAACTAACATTTGTCCTCTGATGGCCATAACATAGTTGCCTCTTCAATGATCTACTATTCTTAAAACTAAAGGCAGGGTGAGGGCCCACAATATCCATAATATCATTATATAACAATACTGACTAGTTCTTATGTATAATGTTACAGATTCTATCAGCATTATTTGTCAAAACTACCTACTTTTGTCAGAGGCACTGACTCCCTTAGTTCTCCTAGCACACTTATCGTGATAAAATGGTTTAGCTCTATCTCCACATGCAGCCGTCAAATCACCCATATAAGACACTACTTTCCCATTGGAATAACCTCTGAATGTAGAATGTCATCACGGAAGCATCAAAAGAAAAAGCTAGAAAGCAGCTAAGACAGGAGTATAAATGTTAGAAGAACGTAGAAAAGGGAACTTCAAACATTCTCAGAAAGACAGATGTGGTAAAAGACACAGTATCAAAACAGACCAGGATTTATCATACACTATTTTCAATAATAAACTAAAAATGTAATCAAATGCAAAAAAGAAAAAAACTTAGAAGGCATGCAGATAAATATAAAGGAAAAGTATAAAATAAGTAATTCATTGATGACCCAACAAAGTCTTATAGGGGAATGAGAAACAAGGCAAAAGCAATAGAACACCACAAAAAAAGAAGCAATAGGTATATTTTGCAAAAGCATTTATGAAGTCTCTGAACATGCAATGAAAAAAGAAGGAAAGCCAAACAAACACAGCCAAGGTACATATAGGATCATAGGATCATAGGAAGTGACTAGGCTATTGGCCCTGAGGCCCTTATAAGCCTAGTCAAGAGTTTAGTCCATGCATAGACAAACAAGCACCAGATGCCCCTGTCCAGCAGGGACACGGGTGGAATCTCAGGGATGTATTTTCTATTTCCCATCCAGTTATCCAGATTACGCTTAAAAAGGGGTAAAGAAGTATTCTGCTTGATGTGGAGAGGGAGTTTATTCTATAGATGGGGGAGTCTCTGGGACAGAAATCTGTCCTGCCAGCAAGTCCTATTGATGTCACAAACCAGTTTGAGGCCACATGTGCACGTTACTTGGGTGGAGCTTGACTTGCGGATATGCAGCAGTCCCATCTAGGCGGGGTCCGAGATCGGCTTGTATGCCAGACAGAGGTCACCTCTGTGGAGTCTGTATGAAACAGAGTAGAGGCATAGGGCTTTTAGCCTATCTGTGTATGGTAAATTTTTGAGGCCCTGGATTCTCCTGGTGAGGAACCTCTGTGGTGTCTCCAACTGCTGCATGTGGTTTGCGAAGTACATGTCGAATGGGGCATTGTACTCAATAATGGGCCTTATAAGGGAAGAATACAGGGATGTTATGACCTTCTTTTCCCTGGATGAGATACTCTTACTTATGAAGTGGGACATGTATAAAGCTTTCCATACAATGGAAGCAACAGGGTGGTCAAAAGTCAGGCTGCTATCAATCAGGGAGCTCAAATCCCTCACAACTGACTGCATGCTTAGAACGTTGTTATTAATGTGATACTTTGTGGGGACATCTCTCTCCCCAAAGGGGATGATGATGCATGTTTTTGTATTCAGATTGAGGCCATGTTTCTGGCACCAGTCATTTGTTTCAGGTGAGACCCTCTTGGAGGATGTCCACGTTACTAGGGGAATTGATGACAGCTCCCAACTTGCAGTCATCTACAAACCTGGTCAGCCATAGCCCACTGGTTTTGGACTGTACCTCAGAACAGTATATCTCAAATAACAGAGGCCCCAAGACGGAACCCTGGAGTATGCCATTTGATTAGGGTTAACTGCTTGAGGTGACTTCCCCTATTTTGACTAGGTGGGTTTTATCAGTGAGCCAGTTGGTTACCCATCTGGTAACATATGGATTGATGTCTAGTTGAGAGAGTTTATCTAATATACCCAAGTGGGGAATAGTGTCAAAGGCTTTTGCCAGGTCAAGGTAGGCAGTGTGCACTGTCTTACCCTCACCCATGGCTTTGGTGATTGTCTCATAAAAGTTGACAAAATTTAACAGACATGACCTCCCCTTGACGAAGCCAAACTGTATGGGATTGAGTGTTTGGAGGTTGTCAATGTTCTTGTTTATGAGGCCCATGATAATCCATTCCATGGCCTTGCAGATCAGGCTAGTTAGGTTTATGGGTCTATAATTTCCCGGATCAGTGGATGCTCCATCTTTGTGTAAAGGGATGACAGTAGCTGTCCTCCACTCAGCTGGGAAAAAATGGTACTCAGGCTTTGGTTGAATAGGGTGCCTAATGGTGCTGCAAGTTCCTGCCTGAGTTCATGTAGGATGCAGCCTGAGATGTTATCAGGTCCTATGGAGGCTGTATTTTTTGCCTTTGAGAGAGCAGTGATGACCTGATCCCTAGATATAAGGGGAAGGGGGCAGGTATTGGGAATGTCCTGATTTACTGATGGGGGGACAGAGGGGTGACATTTTCACTGAATCTGTCAGCCAGCAAGTTTGCTATATCTACGGCATTTGTATATGTGGTGTCCTTGACCATCAGTTCTGAACAGATCTGGGTGCTACCATTGAGATTAAGGACATATGTGAAGAAGGCCTTATGACTCTAGTAAATGTGGCCAATTTGGACTCGAAGTTTGCTTTGGAGTATTTCACTAGTGCTCTTATTTGCTTGTTTAGGCTAAGGAGAGATGGCTTCCAGTTGGGCACCTGCAACTTCTTGGTCCCAGTCAGCAATTTTTTCTTCTGTTATAGAGTTTATTTATTGCAGATGTCCACCAGACAGGTTTACTCTTCCTTGCAGAGGATGATTTTGTCCTGTCAGGTATTCCTGATTTCATGCATCTATATAAATGCTCGTATAGTAATTTGGTATAGTTTTGGATACTGGTGCCAGTTCCTAGAGAAGGGGAGGAGGCTGTGAAGCTGTTTATACCATCCCTCAGGAAGCTGTAATCAGCTTTTAGAAGTTTTTTGACTGACCCTAGCTAGAGGAGGGTTCGGGGAGATGGTGACTTCAAATGTGACCGGTTTATGGTTGGATCTTACAAGGGAGGATGATACTGCAGGGATGCTGCAGTGGCTACTCATGTTGGTTAATACCAAGTCCAATATATTATTACCTCATTTGGGGGTATTGACTAGCTGTTCCAAAGCATTTGCATTTACAAAATCAAGGAATCTCTGGGTATTTGTGTTCTGGTAAGAGTAGTTCTTCCAGTCTATGTTTGGGTAGTGTATTAGCCCATATTAAAATGTAGTAAGCACTTTCATGCAAGAACTCTGCACTTTTCAGACCATACAAAGAATTAAAATGTTTACCATTTAAATAGTATACCCAATATACAACCATTTAACCTATTAACTTTAATGAGAAAGCAAATGAGCCTTAAGCACTGGCTTTAAAACATTCAAGCCTGGGGCTCTGTGTGCAGAAAAGTTAATAATCCATTTTGTCTGATATAACTCCACTTTATTATCAACATCACCACCTCACAAATCTAATGAAATCATCTGAAGTACAGAAAAACTAAAACTACGTCCTTTAAATTCCTGCATATGCTTATAAAGTGCACTAGTAGGATCCTTATTATGAACATAGCATATATATTCTAAAATATGCTCCTTTAGATTACGACAAGTCTTTCCAATATGAAAATAGCAGCAATCTTTGCATTGGGCCAAGTATACCAAACAAGAACTTGTACAGTCTGCAAAAAACCTGGCAATAAATTTAAAACCACTAACTGGATGAACAAAAACCTTTTCTTCAGAAATAAACATACACGCTCTACAAATCCTACAGGGATGGGTACCTAACCTATCATTTGGACAACTAACATTTGTCCTCTGATGGCCATAACATAGTTGCCTCTTCAATGATCTACTATTCTTAAAACTAAAGGCAGGGTGAGGGCCCACAATATCCATAATATCATTATATAACAATACTGACTAGTTCTTATGTATAATGTTACAGATTCTATCAGCATTATTTGTCAAAACTACCTACTTTTGTCAGAGGCACTGACTCCCTTAGTTCTCCTAGCACACTTATCGTGATAAAATGGTTTAGCTCTATCTCCACATGCAGCCGTCAAATCACCCATATAAGACACTACTTTCCCATTGGAATAACCTCTGAATGTAGAATGTCATCACGGAAGCATCAAAAAGAAAAAGCTAGAAAGCAGCTAAGACAGGAGTATAAATGTTAGAAGAACGTAGAAAAGGGAACTTCAAACATTCTCAGAAAGACAGATGTGGTAAAAGACACAGTATCAAAACAGACCAGGATTTATCATACACTATTTTCAATAATAAACTAAAAATGTAATCAAATGCAAAAAAGAAAAAAAACTTAGAAGGCATGCAGATAAATATAAAGGAAAAGTATAAAATAAGTAATTCATTGATGACCCAACAAAGTCTTATAGGGGAATGAGAAACAAGGCAAAAGCAATAGAACACCACAAAAAAAGAAGCAATAGGTATATTTTGCAAAAGCATTTATGAAGTCTCTGAACATGCAATGAAAAAAGAAGGAAAGCCAAACAAACACAGCCAAGGTACATATAGGATCATAGGATCATAGGAAGTGACTAGGCTATTGGCCCTGAGGCCCTTATAAGCCTAGTCAAGAGTTTAGTCCATGCATAGACAAACAAGCACCAGATGCCCCTGTCCAGCAGGGACACAGGTGGAATCTCAGGGATGTATTTTCTATTTCCCATCCAGTTATCCAGATTACGCTTAAAAAGGGGTAAAGAAGTATTCTGCTTGATGTGGAGAGGGAGTTTATTCTATAGATGGGGGAGTCTCTGGGACAGAAATCTGTCCTGCCAGCAAGTCCTATTGATGTCACAAACCAGTTTGAGGCCACATGTGCACGTTACTTGGGTGGAGCTTGACTTGCGGATATGCAGCAGTCCCATCTAGGCAGGGTCCGAGATCGGCTTGTATGCCAGACAGAGGTCACCTCTGTGGAGTCTGTATGAAACAGAGTAGAGGCATAGGGCTTTTAGCCTATCTGTGTATGGTAAATTTTTGAGGCCCTGGATTCTCCTGGTGAAGAACCTCTGTGGTGTCTCCAACTGCTGCATGTGGTTTGCGAAGTACATGTCGAATGGGGCATTGTACTCAATAATGGGCCTTATAAGGGAAGAATACAGGGATGTTATGACCTTCTTTTCCCTGGATGAGATACTCTTACTTATGAAGTGGGACATGTATAAAGCTTTCCATACAATGGAAGCAACAGGGTGGTCAAAAGTCAGGCTGCTATCAATCAGGGAGCTCAAATCCCTCACAACTGACTGCATGCTTAGAACGTTGTTATTAATGTGATACTTTGTGGGGACATCTCTCTCCCCAAAGGGGATGATGATGCATGTTTTTGTATTCAGATTGAGGCCATGTTTCTGGCACCAGTCATTTGTTTCAGGTGAGACCCTCTTGGAGGATGTCCACGTTACTAGGGGAATTGATGACAGCTCCCAACTTGCAGTCATCTACAAACCTGGTCAGCCATAGCCCACTGGTTTTGGACTGTACCTCAGAACAGTATATCTCAAATAACAGAGGCCCCAAGACGGAACCCTGGGTATGCCATTTGATTAGGGTTAACTGCTTGAGGTGACTTCCCCTATTTTGACTAGGTGGGTTTTATCAGTGAGCCAGTTGGTTACCCATCTGGTAACATATGGATTGATGTCTAGTTGAGAGAGTTTATCTAATATACCCAAGTGGGGAATAGTGTCAAAGGCTTTTGCCAGGTCAAGGTAGGCAGTGTGCACTGTCTTACCCTCACCCATGGCTTTGGTGATTGTCTCATAAAAGTTGACAAAATTTAACAGACATGACCTCCCCTTGACGAAGCCAAACTGTATGGGATTGAGTGTTTGGAGGTTGTCAATGTTCTTGTTTATGAGGTCCATGATAATCCATTCCATGGCCTTGCAGATCAGGCTAGTTAGGTTTATGGGTCTATAATTTCCCGGATCAGTGGATGCTCCATCTTTGTGTAAAGGGATGACAGTAGCTGTCCTCCACTCAGCTGGGAAAAAATGGTACTCAGGCTTTGGTTGAATAGGGTGCCTAATGGTGCTGCAAGTTCCTGCCTGAGTTCATGTAGGATGCAGCCTGAGATGTTATCAGGTCCTATGGAGGCTGTATTTTTTGCCTTTGAGAGAGCAGTGATGACCTGATCCCTAGATATAAGGGGAAGGGGGCAAGTACTGGGAATGTCCTGATTTACTGATGGGGACAGAGGGGTGACATTTTCACCGAATCTGTCAGCCAGGATGTTTGCTATATCTACGGCATTTGTATATGTGGTGTCCTTGACCATCAGTTCTGAACAGATCTGGGTGCTACCATTGAGATTAAGGACATATGTGAAGAAGGCCTTATGACTCTAGTAAATGTGGCCAATTTGGACTCGAAGTTTGCTTTGGAGTATTTCACTAGTGCTCTTATTTGCTTGTTTAGGCTAAGGAGGGATGGCTTCCAGTTGGGCACCTGCAACTTCTTGGTCCCAGTCAGCAATTTTTTCTTCTGTTATAGAGTTTATTTATTGCAGATGTCCACCAGACAGGTTTACTCTTCCTTGCAGAGGATGATTTTGTCCTGTCAGGTATTCCTGATTTCATGCATCTATATAAATGCTCGTATAGTAATTTGGTATAGTTTTGGATACTGGTGCCAGTTCCTAGAGAAGGGGAGGAGGCTGTGAAGCTGTTTATACCATCCCTCAGGAAGCTGTAATCAGCTTTTAGAAGTTTTTTGATTGACCCTAGCTAGAGGAGGGTTCGGGGAGATGGTGACTTCAAATGTGACCGGTTTATGGTTGGATCTTACAAGGGAGGATGATACTGCAGGGATGCTGCAGTGGCTACTCATGTTGGTTAATACCAAGTCCAATATATTATTACCTCATTTGGGGGTATTGACTAGCTGTTCCAAAGCATTTGCATTTACAAAATCAAGGAATCTCTGGGTATTTGTGTTCTGGTAAGAGTAGTTCTTCCAGTCTATGTTTGGGTAGTGTATTAGCCCATATTAAAATGTAGTAAGCACTTTCATGCAAGAACTCTGCACTTTTTCAGACCATACAAAGAATTAAAAATGTTTACCATTTAAATAGTATACCCAATATACAACCATTTAACCTATTAACTTTAATGAGAAAGCAAATGAGCCTTAAGCACTGGCTTTAAAACATTCAAGCCTGGGGCTCTGTGTGCAGAAAAGTTAATAATCCATTTTGTCTGATATAACTCCACTTTATTATCAACATCACCACCTCACAAATCTAATGAAATCATCTGAAGTACAGAAAAACTAAAACTACGTCCTTTAAATTCCTGCATATGCTTATAAAGTGCACTAGTAGGATCCTTATTATGAACATAGCATATATATTCTAAAATATGCTCCTTTAGATTACGACAAGTCTTTCCAATATGAAAATAGCAGCAATCTTTGCATTGGGCCAAGTATACCAAACAAGAACTTGTACAGTCTGCAAAAAACCTGGCAATAAATTTAAAACCACTAACTGGATGAACAAAAACCTTTTCTTCAGAAATAAACATACACGCTCTACAAATCCTACAGGGATGGGTACCTAACCTATCATTTGGACAACTAACATTTGTCCTCTGATGGCCATAACATAGTTGCCTCTTCAATGATCTACTATTCTTAAAACTAAAGGCAGGGTGAGGGCCCACAATATCCATAATATCATTATATAACAATACTGACTAGTTCTTATGTATAATGTTACAGATTCTATCAGCATTATTTGTCAAAACTACCTACTTTTGTCAGAGGCACTGACTCCCTTAGTTCTCCTAGCACACTTATCGTGATAAAATGGTTTAGCTCTATCTCCACATGCAGCCGTCAAATCACCCATATAAGACACTACTTTCCCATTGGAATAACCTCTGAATGTAGAATGTCATCACGGAAGCATCAAAAGAAAAAGCTAGAAAGCAGCTAAGACAGGAGTATAAATGTTAGAAGAACGTAGAAAAGGGAACTTCAAACATTCTCAGAAAGACAGATGTGGTAAAAGACACAGTATCAAAACAGACCAGGATTTATCATACACTATTTTCAATAATAAACTAAAAATGTAATCAAATGCAAAAAAGAAAAAAAACTTAGAAGGCATGTAGATAAATATAAAGGAAAAGTATAAAATAAGTAATTCATTGATGACCCAACAAAGTCTTATAGGGGAATGAGAAACAAGGCAAAAGCAATAGAACACCACAAAAAAAGAAGCAATAGGTATATTTTGCAAAAGCATTTATGAAGTCTCTGAACATGCAATGAAAAAAGAAGGAAAGCCAAACAAACACAGCCAATGTACATATAGGATCATAGGATCATAGGAAGTGACTAGGCTATTGGCCCTGAGGCCCTTATAAGCCTAGTCAAGAGTTTAGTCCATGCATAGACAAACAAGCACCAGATGCCCCTGTCCAGCAGGGACACGGGTGGAATCTCAGGGATGTATTTTCTATTTCCCATCCAGTTATCCAGATTACGCTTAAAAAGGGGTAAAGAAGTATTCTGCTTGATGTGGAGAGGAGTTTATTCTATAGATGGGGAGTCTCTGGGATAGAAATCTGTCCTGCCAGCAAGTCCTATTGATGTCACAAACCAGTTTGAGGCCACATGTGCACGTTACTTGGGTGGAGCTTGACTTGCGGATATGCAGCAGTCCCATCTAGGCGGGTCCGAGATCGGCTTGTATGCCAGACAGAGGTCACCTCTGTGGAGTCTGTATGAAACAGAGTAGAGGCATAGGGCTTTTAGCCTATCTGTGTATGGTAAATTTTGAGGCCCTGGATTCTCCTGGTGAGGAACCTCTGTGGTGTCTCCAACTGCTGCATGTGGTTTGCGAAGTACATGTCGAATGGGGCATTGTACTCAATAATGGGCCTTATAAGGGAAGAATACAGGGATGTTATGACCTTCTTTTCCCTGGATGAGATACTCTTACTTATGAAGTGGGACATGTATAAAGCTTTCCATACAATGGAAGCAACAGGGTGGTCAAAAGTCAGGCTGCTATCAATCAGGGAGCTCAAATCCCTCACAACTGACTGCATGCTTAGAACGTTGTTATTAATGTGATACTTTGTGGGGACATCTCTCTCCCCAAAGGGGATGATGATGCATGTTTTTGTATTCAGATTGAGGCCATGTTTCTGGCACCAGTCATTTGTTTCAGGTGAGACCCTCTTGGAGGATGTCCACGTTACTAGGGGAATTGATGACAGCTCCCAACTTGCAGTCATTTACAAACCTGGTCAGCCATAGCCCACTGGTTTTGGACTGTACCTCAGAACAGTATATCTCAAATAACAGAGGCCCCAAGACGGAACCCTGGAGTATGCCATTTGATTAGGGTTAACTGCTTGAGGTGACTTCCCCTATTTTGACTAGGTGGGTTTTATCAGTGAGCCAGTTGGTTACCCATCTGGTAACATATGGATTGATGTCTAGTTGAGAGAGTTTATCTAATATACCCAAGTGGGGAATAGTGTCAAAGGCTTTTGCCAGGTCAAGGTAGGCAGTGTGCACTGTCTTACCCTCACCCATGGCTTTGGTGATTGTCTCATAAAAGTTGACAAAATTTAACAGACATGACCTCCCCTTGACGAAGCCAAACTGTATGGGATTGAGTGTTTGGAGGTTGTCAATGTTCTTGTTTATGAGGTCCATGATAATCCATTCCATGGCCTTGCAGATCAGGCTAGTTAGGTTTATGGGTCTATAATTTCCCAGATCAGTGGATGCTCCATCTTTGTGTAAAGGGATGACAGTAGCTGTCCTCCACTCAGCTGGGAAAAAATGGTACTCAGGCTTTGGTTGAATAGGGTGCCTAATGGTGCTGCAAGTTCCTGCCTGAGTTCATGTAGGATGCAGCCTGAGATGTTATCAGGTCCTATGGAGGCTGTATTGTTTGCCTTTGAGAGAGCAGTGATGACCTGATCCCTAGATATAAGGGGAAGGGGGCAGGTATTGGGAATGTCCTGATTTACTGATGGGGGGACAGAGGGGTGACATTTTCACTGAATCTGTCAGCCAGCAAGTTTGCTATATCTACGGCATTTGTATATGTGGTGTCCTTGACCATCAGTTCTGAACAGATCTGGGTGCTACCATTGAGATTAAGGACATATGTGAAGAAGGCCTTATGACTCTAGTAAATGTGGCCAATTTGGACTCGAAGTTTGCTTTGGAGTATTTCACTAGTGCTCTTATTTGCTTGTTTAGGCTAAGGAGAGATGGCTTCCAGTTGGGCACCTGCAACTTCTTGGTCCCAGTCAGCAATTTTTTCTTCTGTTATAGAGTTTATTTATTGCAGATGTCCACCAGACAGGTTTACTCTTCCTTGCAGAGGATGATTTTGTCCTGTCAGGTATTCCTGATTTCATGCATCTATATAAATGCTCGTATAGTAATTTGGTATAGTTTTGGATACTGGTGCCAGTTCCTAGAGAAGGGGAGGAGGCTGTGAAGCTGTTTATACCATCCCTCAGGAAGCTGTAATCAGCTTTTAGAAGTTTTTTGATTGACCCTAGCTAGAGGAGGGTTCGGGGAGATGGTGACTTCAAATGTGACCGGTTTATGGTTGGATCTTACAAGGGAGGATGATACTGCAGGGATGCTGCAGTGGCTACTCATGTTGGTTAATACCAAGTCCAATATATTATTACCTCATTTGGGGGTATTGACTAGCTGTTCCAAAGCATTTGCATTTACAAAATCAAGGAATCTCTGGGTATTTGTGTTCTGGTAAGAGTAGTTCTTCCAGTCTATGTTTGGGTAGTGTATTAGCCCATATTAAAATGTAGTAAGCACTTTCATGCAAGAACTCTGCACTTTTTCAGACCATACAAAGAATTAAAAATGTTTACCATTTAAATAGTATACCCAATATACAACCATTTAACCTATTAACTTTAATGGGAAAGCAAATGAGCCTTAAGCACTGGCTTTAAAACATTCAAGCCTGGGGCTCTGTGTGCAGAAAAGTTAATAATCCATTTTGTCTGATATAACTCCACTTTATTATCAACATCACCACCTCACAAATCTAATGAAATCATCTGAAGTACAGAAAAACTAAAACTACGTCCTTTAAATTCCTGCATATGCTTATAAAGTGCACTAGTAGGATCCTTATTATGAACATAGCCTATGTATTCTAAGATATGTTCTTTTAGATTGCTACAAGTCTTTCCAATATAAAAATAGCAGCAATATTTGCATTGGGCCAAGTACACCAAACAAGAACTTGTACAGTCTGCAAAAAACCTGGGAATAAATTTAAAATCACTAACTGGATGAACAAAAACCTTTTCTTCAGAAATAAACATACACGCTCTACAAATCCTACAGGGATAGGTACCTAACCTATCAGATGGACAAGTAACATTTGTCCTCTGATGGCCATAACATAGTGGCCTCTTCAGTGATCTATTATTCTTAAAACTAAAGGCAGGGTGAGGGCCCACAATATCCATAACATCATCATCATATAACAATACTGACCAGTTCTTATGTATAATGTTACAGATTCTATTAGCATTACTTGTCAAAACAACCTACTTTTGTCAGAGGCACTGACTCTCTTAGTTCTCATAGCACACTTATCGGGATAAAATGGTCTAGCTCTATCTCCATGTGCAGCCATCAAATCACCCATATAAGACACTACTTTCCCATTGGAATAACCTCTGGCCTTAAAATCATCATGTAATTGAAATACTGGTGGTGAGATGACTTATCATCAGTGTGGAAACTAGAAATCCTATATACCTGACCTTTGACTACATTACGGTAAATGTAACCAGGATGTATAATGGTCCGATGCAAAAGATTATTCCTTTGACAGGTTTTCCTAAATAACATAGTCTCTACTGACCCTGAAGATGTCTTAATAATCTGTAAATTGAGAAAATCTATCATATCAAATGAAACATGCTTAGTAAACTTAAGAAAAGAGGTGTTATTACTTAATAGGGTCATAGGTAGGTACTAGGCTATTGGCCCTAGGGCCTATATAAACCTAGCCAAAAAGGTATCCTGGTTTTCGCCACCCAAGAAAATTATTTTCCTGTGCCCCTGTCGAGCAGAGCCACAGAAGTGATCCCCGGGGTGAATTTCCTATCTCCCATCCAGTCATCAAGATTTTTCTTGAAGAGTGCTAATGAGGAGCTTTGTTTGATATAGATAGGTAGTTTGTTCCAGAGTATGAGAAGACTCTGGGACAGGAATTTATCCCTCCAGCATGTTCTGTTTATTGTGGTGACAAGGTTTAGGTTCCTAGAGCATGTAGTTCGGATTGATTGGGATTTCTTTAAGTGGAGCATGTCCAACAGCTCTGGGTTTGACATAGCTTTGTATGTAAGGCAGAGATCACCTCTGAGTAGGCAATATGTGACGGAATAAAGCTGAGGTTTTTTGAGATGGTCTACGTAGGGCATCTGCTGTTGTAGATGTCTTGTGCGGTACATACCAAAAGGGGTGTTGTACTCTATAATGGGTCTAATGAGTGATGAGTAGAGGGGAACAATGACCTCTTTTATCCTGGATGAGAAACCTTTTGTGATGAGGTGTGGCACGTAGAAGGATTTCCTGATTACTGTGGCAATATAATTATCAAAGGAAAGAATGCTGTCCAAACAAGGGAGGACCCAGGACTGAACCCTGTGGTACTGCACTTGTCACTGGTCTGAAGTCAGATTTGGAGTCTGCTACTTCCGCAGTGTGGGTTCTATCAGTGAGCCAGTTGTCAACCCATCTTGTGACATAGGGATTTATACCTAGTTTGGTGAGTGTATCTATAATTCCAGAGTGGGGGATGATGTCAAAAGCCTTGGCGTGATCTAGATAGGATGTGTGAACCACCTCACCCTCATCTACGGCTTTGGTGACCGCTTCAAAGAAGCCTATCAGGTTTAGGAGACATGATCTGCCTTTTACAAACCTGAACTGTGTGGGGTCCAGAGTTTGGAGATTAGAAGTCAGGATTTGGAGTCAGGGTGTTCATGTAGTGATCTGGGTTTAGGCTTGTCCACCTGGTAAACGGAACTTCCCTGGCCGAGGTCAAATGTCAGACGAAGCATATGGACAGGGATTATCTCCCTATTTTGAAGTTTTAACTGTGTTTATAGACACAGGTGTTTTGGGCACCTGTAAGCAGCTTATTCTGTTGGCATTACATATTATGGGTTGGGTTGTTATAGTCCATACTCCACGGTGAGGGGTGTTCCCATTCACATTTGACTATTACCTGTATACAGTCATACGGGGATTATTATTTTTGGACATGAAGTGACTACAGGTATGCAGTTGTACATTACACAAGTGTGAAGGGCTGTTCCTGTAAATATGTACAGACCATACCTCTCAACCTGTTAGAGCACCGAACCTGCGCAAAACCTACATGAGGGGGGACAATTAGGGACACATTTTAATGATTGCTCTTACAAGCTTAGAACGTTGATAGAATGCTAGGTTTTGCATTAGCATGACTTTTAAAAGGGTTGGGAGGGTGGCCTAATGGTTAAAGTGTTTGCCTTACAAACACAAGGTGCAGGGTGCGAGTCTCACAAGGGATAATTGGCTAGGCTTAAAATGGCTTGCAAGGGCAGTTAGCTTAGTACTAATTTATGAACCTATGAACCTATTACCATTGTCATTGTTTATAAGTTCCATGATGATACATTCCATAGTTTTGCAGACCAGACTCATCAGGTTAATGGGGCGGTAGCTCCCGGGGTCTGTGGTAGCTCCCCCTTTGTGGAGTGGGATAACCGTCGCTGTGCACCATTCAGTGGACACAAAGCCTGAGGTGAGGCTATGATTGAACATGGTACTTAGGTGGGGTGCCAGTTCATTCTGTAGTTCATGTAGAATGCAGCCTGGGATGTTGTCAGGTCCCCATGGATACTGTGTTCTTGGCTTTGGAGAGTGTGGTTTTTACCTGTGCAGCCATGAATATAGAAACTTTGCATTCTTCTGGTATAGAGATGGGCCCTTTAGGGGGTGAGAGGGGGTAAAGTTAGCACTGAACCTATCTGCCAGGATGTTGGCAATATTAGTTGGTTCTGTATATTTAGTGCCATTATGCTGTAACTCAGAGCAGATCAGAGTGTTGCCATTGAGATTATTGACATAGCTATAGAATGCTTTGTTGTTGTCTTTAGAATCAGTGATGATTTTGTTTTTGTAACTAGCTTTGGAGGATTTTATGAGGGATCTCAGCTTTTTACTGAGGCTGACCAGGGAGTTCCTCCAATCATGGGATTTTACTCTTTTTTGCAACTGTTTCTTTCTTCTGTTGTAGAGTTTGTTTATGGCAAAGGACCACCAGATTGGCTTCCTTTTTTGGAGGATAGCATCTTGGTTTTGTTAGGGATTACATGATCCATGCACTTGTATAAGTGCTTATAGAGTGCATTTGTGTAGGATTCAGCAGTCGTCCCTCTGTTGTCCATCTGCATGGGTGTCATGAAGTTTGCCACTTCTGTCTTAAGAAGTGTGAAGTTGGCTTTGGAGAAATTTTTTACGGTGGTTTCCCTAATGGGGGGTGGGGGCGGGATGTGGATGTCAAGAGTGATTAGCTTGTGGTCGGATCTCACCAACGAACACCAGTTGCCCATGTTGGTAATGACCAGGTCTAGGATATTGCTGCCCCTGGTGGGGGTGTGAATAAGTTGATCCAAGGCACTGGAATTTATGAATTCCAGAAAACGTTGAGCAAAAGAGTTGGTACATGATTAGTTTTCCCAGTTAATGGTGGGGTAGTTCAAATCACCCATTATTAGGGTGCTAGGTTGTACCCTAATATTTTCCAGTGTATCAAGAAATGAGGAGTGGGAATCCTGGGGCATGGTGGGGGATCTGTAGCAAGCTACAATTTGGATTGCGGTCTTACCCAGAGTTAGTTGCACTTGGATAATCTCAGATGCATTATGCTGAGCAACTAGCCTGGAGGTGTGGATATACTTAATGAATATGGACATGCCTCCGCCTTTAGTGTTTCAGTCCAGGTTAGGTGGCCAAAAGGTGTGGTATGAATTATGGCCTGGTAATGCAGGGGTGCTCTCTGGAGCCTTGACCCAGGTCTCAGTCACTGCACAGATGTCAACGTTCTCCATTTTAAGGAGTGCCTCGAGTGAGTGCATTTTGAGGTTTAGACATCTAGCATTGAGTAGCATTACCCTCAGATTTTGCTTGCTTGTACCTGTTACGATGGTGAGTTTGTTATTTGAACCTTGCCTAAAAAAGGCACTATAGGGGGGGCAAGAGCCTTAGCCATTATCCAGAATACCAAGGGCGACAGGTGCAGGCCATCTCTGGCAAAGCATCATGGTCTGTCGATCATGTCATCCCAGGCAGACAGATACTGGATCCCTTTAGAATGATACCAGTAGCTTAGCCAATTGTTGAAGTCAATCATTTTGTCCTTGTACTGTGGCATCATTCTGGGTGATAGCAGGATGCTACTCAGGGCTAGGGTCATACCTGCCTGGGCTACAATATCAGAGAGCTCCTTGATGTCTCTTTTCATGTAGTCCAGGTAGGTACGTTTCAGGTAATTCACACCAACACTGACAATGACAGAGTCATATTTGTACTTGTTGTGGAGTGACCTGAGTGCGTGCGTTATGTGGTGGATCCTGGCACCTGACAGGCAGCTGACAGTAACTTTCTCCTAGTTTAGCCTGGTGAGTGGAACATCAGTGTGCCTGACTATAGAGACACCTATGACTAGTGTGTTGGGTACATTATTATGCCTTATGGGCTGCGGTTGAGTGGCACACTGAGTTTGGGGGCTATGTGTCATTTGGGTTGTGTTGGGGGATGGAGGTTGTTTATGTTTCTGCTTTGGAGGTCCCTGTTGCTTGGGCAAATTTTTATTGAGAGCCTCCATGAATGTAGGTGTGTGTTTTGTGTTTCTATGTGTGTGTTTTAGTGGTGTAGGGTTTAAGGGACTATGTGATGAGTGTGGTGTGGCGCAAGTGTTTACCTTCTCCTCTTGACTGTCTAGTCCAGTCTTGGGTGAAGAGAGCTTTGCTTCCAGTTTGGCTATATAAGTGCATCTCTCTCACAGGTTATAGTTTTAGTTGGCAGGAGGAGAGGGTTGTCTGTGTACATGAGGCAATTGCTGCATTGCCCCAAGATGCCCAGATTCATCAGGTAGACAGGAGAAAACACCGGGAGCTGACCCATAGACATGCCTGGATAGGTGCTTATTTATTAAGTACTTAAACCTGTTTTCCTCCAGACAAGTGAGGAAAGTTGAGTGCTGTAGTAATTTGTAGCTTATTTTGTGCTTACAACGAGTTCTGAACAAGTGCCGAACTCAGAGAAACAGATTTGAGGGCTAAAACTAAAAAAACTGGCCAGTTCTAAGGGAAAATTTGAAGAGCAGACTTTATGGCACCAGGAATAGTTACCCTAGCTTAGAATTTTTTTTTTGTAAAGTGGAAAGGGAGTAAGGAGGAGCAGAAGATAACTCAAGGTTAACAACTAAGTGGATTGGCCTTCTCAAATATTCTCCCTGTATTAGGTAGAATGAGCTAATGACACTAAACTGAGAGGAATGTCCCAGATTAAATTTACAGTAAGGACGGGCAACTGCAAACCCACCAAGTATAAGAACAGGATACCAATAGGGAGGGAGGGTGAGAGACACAAATCAGAACAAACAAACCCAAACAGGTGCTTAACAAATGTAGAAAATTTCCAGTTAATACCTCACACACAAAGAATATATTCATCCAACTCATTAATGGAGCCATCCCATAAAAAAAAATATCCACAAACTTATTATAAAATGTAATGCATGAAGCAAACTTATGTGGACCAAATACAAACTCGTCCTCCCAATGTGCCAACACCAGATTGGAGTAGCTATAGGAACAAGGCATGCCCATAGCTATACTTATCTTCTGCAAATAAAGACAGTCATTAAACATAAAAAACATTATTCTCAAGAATTAACTCTAATAAAAAAGAAATGAAAATAAGCATATCACGAGAATAAGAACTATATTTCAGCAAAATTAACATAATTGCATCAACTCCCTCTATGTTAGGTATAACTGTAAATGATGTACAAACATCTAAAGTAACAAACAAAAATTTAGAAACATCCTTATGGCCCACTGTTTCATATAGGGCTCCCATAAAATGCTCCGTATCTCTCAGCACAAAGGGGATTTTCTCAACTACTGGTCTCAGTTTGCTCTGTACAAAGATAGTTAAGGGCTCAAGAAGAAAAGGTTTTTGTTCATCCATTTAGTGGTTTTAAATTTCTTCTCAGGTTTCATTGAGGCTGTACAAGTTCTTGTTCGGTGTACTTGGCTGGTTGTATATTGGGTATACTATTTAAACGGTAACATTTTTAATTCTTTGTATGGTCTGAAGAAGTGCATGAAAGCGCTTACTACTTTTTAATAAACATGTACCTTGGCTGTGTTTGGTTGCCTTTTCTGCCTTTTTGATTGCATTTTTTTTATTGAACAAAAGGCAACCTTCATTCACTTGGTTTGTTTGCTTTTGGTGACTCTGTTGAACATAACAACAGTGCTGAATGGATAGAAGAATTAAAAGAAACAATAAGAAGATCTAATATAGAGGATATTAAATAGGATGATGTAACAGTCAGAGAAATTGTGACCAGATTAAATAAATTCCCCTAATTGGAAAACCCTGGGCCCAGATGCAGTTCTTAACTTCTGGCTAAAGGTATTAGCATCTTTACATAAAGATTTAGCCTTGAGTAAAAATTACTTACATGTACACCTTGAACAAACACCAACCTGGGTAATAACAGGAAAAATGATGCTCCTCCTTAAGAGTGAACTTGCAAACCATCCTAGGAAATATAGAACAATAACTTGCCATCCAACAATATAGGAAATATACACTGAAATTTATGTAGTCAGAGTTTACAGCCATCTAGAAAACAAATTAAATCATGGCAATAGCAAAAAAAGGTAATAAGGGAAAATCATATGCAACAAAGGATCATCTGTTGTTGTATAATGTCATAACAGAAGCTCTAAAAATGGAAAGAATCTAAGTATGGTATGGATAGATTACAAAAAAGCATTTAGCAGGAACCCACATTCATGTATAAAGGAGTGCTTACAGTTGTATAAGATGCACCCTACAATGATCAATTACATTACAGTTACTATGAAACAGCAGTAAACCATTCTGCAGCTAAGGAATGACAAAGGGCAATTTATTATCCAAGGAATGAAATAAAAAAAGGGATATTCCAGAGTGGATGGGCAGCCGCGGTGGTACAGCAGTTAAAATTGTCGCCTCACAGCAAGAGGTTCCCGCGTTGGATTCTTCACTGGGATGCATTCTGTGCAGAGTCTGCATGTCATCCCTGCAGTCACATGGGTTTTTCCAGGTGCTCCAGTTTCCTCCCCCATTCCAAAGACAGGCAGTAGGTGGAATGGACACTCTCTAAATTGACTGTAAGTGCGAGTGAGTGGTGCGGATGAACTACCACAGCAGGGCTAACTACCCTGCAGTGTAAACCTTGGCTTGAGATGATTGTCACTGTTGAAGTGACACCCCAACCCCATGTGCAAAATAGGAAAAAGGGATTGAGGATGGATGGATGGATATTCCAGGGTGATTCTTTGTCACCATGGCTGTTTTATCTTTCCTTTAACCCATTAACTTGTTTACTTAAAAGATTAGGCTTTAGTTACAGTTTAACTTCCATAAATCAGCCTTTTTTTAAATACATCTAATCTACTTTTTTGTGGATTGTTTACAACTGTATAGTTCCTCAGATGAAGATCTGAAAGCATAACTTCATATGATTAAATGTTCACAGATTATACAAAAATATCTTGTGTGGTAAATGTGCAAATGCAACATTTATAAAAGGAAAGCTGGTGCACCAAGAAAATATCAACCTGAAATAAGAATGTGATATAAAGGAATCTGAGCAAGGGGAAGTGAATAAATATTTGGGAATAGATGAAGAGTCAGTAATAAAACATGAACAAATAAAAAAGATTAGGAAGGAATACTTCAGCAGACTAAAGTTAATATTGAAAACTACCTTGAAAGTCCAAGCTATAAATCAGTTTGATTTTCCTGTTCTGTCTTATAGCTTTGGTGTGATCAACTGGTCCTAAACAGCACAGAATCATTTGGAGAAGAAAACAAGAAAAATGATTCATGCTTATCAAATGATTTATAAAAAACAATGCATAAATAGGTTATATATCCCTTGGTCTGAAGGAGGTATGAGCCTCCTCGAAATTGACTATTTGAACAGTATAGGTCTGCAATTATGGGACCTCATACATATTTGTTGACCTCATCAGATCCAAACATAGTGAGAGTTTTAAAGCATGAATAGAAGACATGTAAGCTTCATCTGTATTTAGTTTAACAGAAACATTTTGGAACAGAGTGGAAATGGAATTTAAACCAGAAGTAGAAGAGAATCATACAGCAACTAAAAGAGCCAAAAAAACAAAAAAAAAAACAAACAAAAAAAAAAAAAACAAAAGAAAGAATTTAAATAAAAGGACCAGAAGGAAAGGAAAGAAAACTGGAAAGCCCACAGTTATAGTGGCAAGTATAGAAAACTCAGAAAAAACACATGTTGACCAATATTTGATGCAGGAATGGTTAAGGAGAAATGAATTTAAACCAAAAGAGGAAAGGCTAATAATGGCAGCCCAAGATGGTGGGATACATACATGTTGGTTTACAGAATCTATTGAAAAAGTGGGAGAAACAGACAAATACAAGTGCTGTAAAACAGCATATCTTATTGTTAGATGTGATACACTCAAGTATGAAGGGCGGCATACTGAAAGGCACAGTAATGTAGCAAGATTGTAACACTGGGGATTGTGCGAACAGTACAATACAGAAGTAGCTGAGAAGCATTGAAAACATGTACCATAAAGCATTCTTAACAATGATGGAATTCAGGTCACATCACAGAATACTAATTATTGCGAAAACATATGCAAGAAAACCAGATGTAGTGGTCAGGAAAAAAGAGAAAAGTAGCATTATTCATTGAAATTGCTACACCTAGCAGTTTTAGTGTCTTACACAATGAGAGACATTAAGTCATAAAATGTCGAGATTTGCAAGCAGAAATGAAAGAAATTTAGACAGTTCTAATATTGGTAGTAGGAACAACAGGACTAATAAAAAATAATTTACAATTAAACTTAAATAGGCTACCAATACATGCAGCCCCATATGAACTGCAGAAAAAAGCAATTCTGGTACATTGTGAGTGCTGAGAAGGACACTCCTGGCTAACATCAATGATTAAATCAGTACTAACTTCAAGAATTCTTAATGGATCTTTACTTAGGTGTGGGTTCCATGGTATTAGAAACCCAAAACACTAGAGAAATTAAAAAGAAAACAAAAAAAAAAAAACAGGATGGAAATCCCATGTCCAGCATGAATAAAGCTTTACACCAGCTGGGTGGGACAAAGTAACTAACAACTACTGATGAGGGTTACTGTCTGGTACTCATGCCACCTACGACAAGTGAGACATGATCATCTGTATCCCTTTTGGCCTGCATGCATTACTAATATGCCTTTTGGATTGAAAAACCTCCTGGCACTTTTCCAGATGCTAGTGGATTGCATCCTGGTAGGAGTTGGAGACTACACTATGCTCTGGACTACATAGCTGATATTGCCATTTTTAGCTGATGCTGACAGGAACATGTGCAGCATGTTACAGAGGTTCTAAGCATATTAAGAGCAGCTGGGTTAACAGTCTAGGAAAACAAATGTCAAATAGAAATAGCAGAAGTAGCTTACCTTTGTAGGTAGGTGGTGGCGAAAGGGTTGTTGAGACTTTCTTCACTCAGGAAATAAATAACTGCAGAATTGGGAAAGATATCTTCTAAAATGCAAAAGCCATAGGAAATCTTGTATGGGGTGTTATAAATAAGGGAACTGATTGTTTATTCAAAAAGTGATCAAAGTGCAGAAGCTAATGGATTTACTGCTTTGCTTGCTGGATAATGCCTTTGGGGACAGAACTGAAACTAAATTGCTTGTAAGGATGCTAAAGTTTCATTTTTGAATGAAAACCCAGTCCAGAAAAAGTATGGACACAGTATATTTTCAGACACATGCAGATAAATTCTAGTTTAGAGAACATGTAGGATTGTTCTGCCTTTGTTGTTTTATTTTAGTGCTGTGCACAAGCCTTTAATTGTCTGCATTATTATTTGGGAAGAAAATGCTTAACCTTATTTATCTCAGCTAAATAATTTAATTATTCAGCTTTGAATGCTTATGGCTGTTTTATTTAATAGTCTAAGGGTTTAGGCATTTTATTTGTGTATCAAACTATGTGGTGTCTGTCCTTGAGAAGATGATTGCTCAGAACTAATTTATATCTGAGGTTACTGTTGGATCATTCTTTAACTTTTTTACAACTCAATATGCATTACTCTTGTATGCAGTTTCACTATAGAATACCCATAAAACTGTTTAAAACATCTAACTAAAATATGAATAAAAATCAAAGATTACTGGAAGACAAATGATACACGTTCTCCCTTTTCCTTGCAGCTAGTCTACTTTTGAAATGCATATTTTTATGTTGTCTGATCCAGTTCACTCGCAGGCAGATGACAGAGTAAAAACTCAAAGACTTGATGTGACTGGCAAAGCTCAACTTCTAGCATTCAGCAGATTTATTTATAAAAAGAGATTATTGAACAGTTTTTATTTTGTAAACCACTCCCAGAAACAACGAGGGGATAAGATATTTTTGATGTTGTTGATAATTACTTCAGTTGTCATAACTTGTCTTGGGATTCCTGCATCAGTATTTGTACGGATGGTGCCCGATCTATGTCTGGAAGTGTAAAAGGATTTGTTACACTGACTCAAAAAAAGAATCCTAGAATTACTTTTACTCATTGTTTCCCCCACAGAGAAGTACTAGCGTCAAAATCTTTGGTACCCTAGCTGAAAAAGGTATTAGATGAGACTGTCACGATTGTCAATTATATAAAAAGCAGGCTGTTAAATTCGAGACTGTTTGCAGCACTATGTTCCTCAATGGAAGCTTCTCACATGCAGTTGTTACTGCATACAGAAGTTAGGTGGTTATCTTGTGGTCGAGTTCTATCAAGATTTTATGAACTAAAGGAGGAATTTCTAACTTTTTTAACAACTCAACAATCTCAGTTAGCACATTTTCTCACTGATGAGCTTTGGTGCAATAAGGTTGCATTTCTTGCTGAATTATTTCAATCTTTGAACACGCTTAATAAAAGTATGCAAGGAGAGTGTGAAAATAATCTTACTTCTACTGATAAAATTAATGTTTTTAAAGAAAAATAATTCTTTGGGAAGAAAGAATCAGAAGAGAGAATGCAGTAGAAATGTTTGAGCTAACAAACACTTCTTCCTTTCATCATGTCATATTTGTGGAAAAGCTTGATTCGCACAAAGAACAACAATAGATCACATCTGGAAGCCCTGGAAGACAACTTAATAGTATGCCTGTCCAAAATTCGACCTCGCACAAAACACAACAACGTCAATCTTGGATATCTCATTATATATTAAAGGCAAGTAAAACAAGAGGAAAAGACTACTTAAATCAATCAAAATTATACCTATTTTTTTTGCCACTTCGGCAAAAATTGTAATATATTTTTTGGTGTGCCGCAAGATTTTTGTAATAGGTTTATGTTTGCCATGAGATGAAAAAGGTTGAAAAATCACTGCTATATTGTCTTGAATCTGGTGAAATAAACTTTCCCTTGCTTTACATACAACATATGTATATAAAGCTACAATTTTATATACTTGTTCTTTCCCATCTTAAATCCACAATAGTTAATCTATCCATTCTTGCTAAAGTTATATCTAGTATTTTCACTTTATTTCTGCAAAATAAAGTTATTCCAGAACACTGATCATTTACCAAATTCCAAATGATCTTCTCCCATACTTTTCTGTTTATAATCTTTCTTCGCTTGTTAAAAATCTTGTATCTTCTAATGGATCCCTATCACTAGCTCGAAGTACCAAAACTTCGAAGACCATATGACCAAGACCGTATGTCCAAAGTTTCTGAACCTCGAAACAGCATGCTGGTAAAATTACAGATTCTGCAATTGCGTCAGATTTAAGTTTTAGCAACAATTCTGCAATTGCATTACTTGCTTCTTGTTTTTTTTCTGATATCACTACAAATGTAGTTCATATTTTTGCTTGATTGATGTTATCCATTACAAGTTTTTTTTTTCCATCTTAAATTAAATACTATTGAAAAAAATAAAGAAAAAATACCTGTATTTAAAAAATAATTAAAAAAAAAAACTCTTACCAGTCAAAACTAAACTCTTCAAATGAAATAAATCTTACACACTTTCAACCCTATCACCATCTGTAAAATTTCTATGCATACAAACTCAAAACCTCCAGTGCACAGTAAATCTTGTCCCTGATAATGATATGTTTTGTAAAGCTTTGCACTTGAATAAAACTAAAATGCCCACATTTTTACTCTTATTTTTGGTCCATTCCTCATAAAACTTTTGGTTTTCTGTCAAATCACTGAGGATTAAAGTCAATAAATGCTACTAAATAATGACAGACATTTCAATTTCAGACTTCATATTCTTCAGAAAACATATAGTAACGTAAATTTTGTCATTTGAGCAATTTTCTAAGTTTATTGGAACAATGTTTAACATCTGTCCCTATATTTTGTTCCTTTGTCCCCCCATTATTAATATACCTTTGCCCCGATTTCTTGCTGTAAGTCAGCACTTGCAAGACTGCAGCCACTGCCCTATGTTGCAGATGCCTCCACTTCACAAAGGCACACCTGAAAAGAGCAAAGCACTTTTTTTTCGGGATGGTATTATCACTTCAGATTAATTTATTTTATTTTTATTTATTTATTTGCAGTTGGTTTACCAGGATAGTCCACTGGGTCACAAAGAACCTGTTTTCAATGGAGTCCTGGGGAGAAAATCTCCAAAACATGCAGCAGATTTGCTGTAGTTGACTTTTATCCTATCTCACATTCAGCAGCAAATCACTTGAATGTTTATTTGAAGTCACCATTGGACAAGACTGAAAACACAACTTGATATGGAAGCAAGAAATGTGCACTGTAGTAGTCCTCATAGTGGGCACCCTTGCAATGTAAAGAATCTATGAAAATCAGAAATAAGTGGTGACAAGATGCATTCTTGGTGGAAGCTAACATGTCTTTTAAATTAACGGGGCTTAACGCACAAGATATGGACACAAATGGTGCAGAAAGTTGTGGGTTCTGCTCCCCTGGTATGTAGACGGATTGCTGATACTGTTGTGCACTTTAACGGGAAACCGTTTAACATCAGTCTCAGCATTTTAAGATTTCGCTTCGCTACAGTCTTAGTTCAAAGTCTCTTCTCAAGTTATTCATTAACAACCCTATGGTATTTAATGACAGCATCTAAACCATCTAGCAAACAACCCCCTCATGTTCTGTCTTAGATGCACAATGACTATTGCCTTCATTTCTGTTACCACACAATATGTCATTTCATACTAAACATTTAAAAAGTAAGCTATCTGTACAAAAAAGTTGCCACCTTACCACTTTAATGTTATGGCTAACAACTATTGGCATAGATGTGAGACAGAATGTGTGTGAATCTTTGAGAGATCCTACAGTCTCAAAGCTTGTTATGATAATACACTAGTTAACACTAGTTACTTAAATAGAATAAATAAAGGGAAATCAGGATTGTGTATGTTGCCTAGGAATATACTCTTTTCCTTGTTACAGTATAACTTTGCAGCAACCTGTTAAATCCAGTCATAAAATTAAGCAAACATAAACCAATGGAAATATTATGCCAAATTTATAGAAATTCATTCACCACTTACTTCACTGGCCATCACAAACAGCTTTGCTATTTCTCTGACTTTTCTTACTGTAGTAGACACACAGAAGCGTATCAAACATAAGCAAACAAAGTCAGACAAAAATTAGGTGCCAGTTTATTGTTTTGCTGGAGAAACAGCAATTTGTTCAGAACACAAGTAGAAAAATAATTTTAGTCCTCACTCACCAACAAATAAACCAACAAACAAGTAAGCAATCAAATAAATAACAAAAAATAAGTAACAGGTACACGGCAACTTGGACATGAGCATTGTATTTGTTTGTAATGTCTATGCATGTGTAACTTTAATGTTATGATCAGTGTGTGTGTGTAAGAAGCTTTAAAGAGCTTGTAGAAGTGTATAAATACTGAACATGTGCAAGCCTGACTGCCATTTTGTAGTAAGGTAAGCTGTTGAGATGTAAGCATGTATGTATGTAAGGTCTGTCTGTTAACCAGTTTGCTTATATTTTATGATGCTGCTACCCGTCCTGATGTGTTTCTATGTATAAAGCATCTAAATTCTAAACGGAATACTCAGCCTGCTTATCATTTATGCTAGAGAGGGATGAGCGGCCGGTCGAATGCTACAACTCCTCGCTTGGCAATACCAATATAACAGCGCTTCCTTTTACACTTTTCAGTAGGCCTATACATTAGCAAGCCCAACATCAGCTGTCATTCATTCTATTTCCAAACATAAGGTAAAATTGTCCAGTAATAGTAGTGGCTCCATGTGTTGACTGTTAAATTATACAATTAAGTCAGCATTGTTCAGTTACACCAGAAATACGTTCATCCTCATTACTATGTACTGCAGCCAATTTTATTTAACTGCAAAACACTATGGATCATAGCACCAGTACCAATAATTACTCTGTTACTTGGCGTAATGGCACACACACACACACACACACACACACACACACACACACACACACACACACACACACACACACACACACACACACACATATATATTCATATATGGGTTGTTCCATTAACATTGTCAGAAGCATCTTTACATTTTCCATTAGAAGTGAAAATATCTAGTTAAGTAAACTAGAAATATTTTTACACTGTAGTTAACAAACTTATTTTCCTCAAGAGTGCTCACATACATATTTGGGAGGAACAAACCAGCCACTTCATGCAGAAGCCTTGAAAAAATTTAAATTCCAATTCAAATTTGCCTGGTTCCTCTGTTCAAACACAGCTTGTCAGAGAGAAACATTCCTACCATAATTCTTGCCTCCAGCCCTTCATATATCTTCCTTATTGACCCTATTTTTCTATCTACCAGCAAATGCAGATGCTACCACTGACCTACTCATAAAATCTCAGTTGTTTGTACTGAATGCTTTCTCTACATCAAGACCCACCAAAAACAGCAGCATTTTTGTTCATTTTGCTTCTATATGTTTAATCAGCATTCTACTGATATTCTCAAATGTCTGTCTTCCCTCCATGAAACCACACTGATCTATGTCTCTTTTCTAGGATTATCACTTTTGGTAACAGATTTGCCATTCTCTTTGTTAGTATATAGACAAATACTTGATAATTATGATTTCAAATTAAAATCGGTCTTTGAAGTGGAGTCATGATGTTTTTTTACCCTTTTTGAATAATACAGCCACAACAGCTTTCTTCCAAGATGCTAGCAAGCCCCCTTTAAAATATTGCTAAGCAAAAGCTTCTACATCTTTATCATTTTCTTCTCTCCCAACTTGCAGGCTTCCACAGGGATGTTATAGATTCCCGGAGACTTTCCTGTTGATCGATTACACACCACCATTTTTATCTTGTGCCTTCCTTTTAGCTTTTTTTCTAAAACCTCATCTTCCTCTAACTTTGGCACAGTTAAGTGTTCCATAAATATTTCTATTTGTATCTTTTCTTGGTTTCCCATTCCTCTAGTTTATACAAATTTCCACAGAATTTACAAAATATCTCTAACACCTCTACACATGGTTTCTTGTTATTTTCTTGTCATATGCTCCATAAGTTTGGCAACAACCATTTCAAATTTCTGCTACCCATGTCATCATGATGAGTATTTTTTTCATTTTTCGCTCTGGAACTGGTATCAGAAATGCTCCCATTATAACAGCCTTTTTAAACTCATGCATATTATCCAAATGCTTCCTAATTTTTCCTTTGGACTCATCAGTTCCTTCTTCTGCACTGCTTTAACCTTTGAAAACTCCTCTAAATAATTCTTAATAACTTTTCCCCATATTTCTCTCTCTCTCTCTTATTTCGACTTTTAAACTCCATCTTAATTTTAAATCACTCCTTAGCTATCCCTTCTGAAAACGTCTGCCTTCTCTAATAACTTTTGAATAATTTCCAATACCCATTCCTTAAACGACTCTCTTTTTAACGCATAAGTAGGAACTCAACAGCGTCTCATTTGTACTTGATTACCTTACATCTTTATCTTAGTCTTTATTGGTGTGCGATCTAAAACAGTTAGCTGATGCATTTCAAAGCTTCTGATTAAATACTAGTGCTCCTTTAAAATGTCATTTCTATCCAGTCAAGCCTAGTTATATTCCTAGGAAAATAATATGTAAATTTTGTCTGAGTTCCTGCTACTAGAGTCACACCTTCCATTCCAAATATTCTTGTTTTTCATCAGAAATCTGTCCTCTTTGATTATGTTTTGCCTTGAACATCCCCAGTAAACCTCATTACTGCAAATCAGATTCCCCAAGTGTTTCACTTCATTAATAAATAAAGAAAAAAAGTCAAGAAACTAAATATATACAACCTTCAACCAAATGACTGTACTAAGAACTAAGTGACTATATAGTTTTCTGAAACTTTTTGATAGACCTCTTATTCGTTCCTTGCATGGACTGCATAATCTCTGCTAAAAGTTTTTTCTCACAGTATGTACATTATTGCCTCTAAGCATGGCAAGTGCTCAATTTTTTTTTTTTACTAACCACTCTTGTCTGAAAATGGTCAAAATGAATCTGTGTTCTGCTCCACTTGGAACAACCATGAAGTCAGGAAGATGATGCCTTGGTTTAAAATCTCATTTAAAGGATGGTATATCCTCAGGTTATCAGACCCATAATGCTGCACTGTAGTGTCAGCAAATTGAAAACCTAATCACCAGGAGTGGGAATGGAACCCACAGCTTTGTGCTTTACAGTCTTCAAATACAAGTGGATTACATTTTGAGCCACTGTTACCAATTAGTTATGAGCATTCTATTAAATGTGTTGCTTCTGCTATGAATAGCTTTGGTCTAGCTACGACAAGCAATATGTCAAAGGATCAAATAGAGGAGGCAAAGTTGAATTTGGGCAGTTAATGGCCTGCGTTTTACTACTTCTGGTGTGGGACAGGGCTGAGGTGCTCTCTGCAAATGCATCTCTGCCTAGTAAATGTTAGCAGTTTTTGTAAGAAAAGAGCATTTAAAGGACAACAATACAGACAGATAAGAAGCCATGCACATTCCCACTTCATGAGCAATGCTTTTGTACATTCTTGGCTTGGAATACTTAGGGTAGCTCTCACTAACAGCATCTAGTACATAAGGACTGTGTGGTGTTGTATGAGGCTGCAGATCTTTACCCAGTACTGAATGTATTCTTCCTACATAAGAAGGACCCCTTAATACTGGATTTTATCAGGTTGTATATGCAATAATAAAGATATTTTAGTCAGGTGGTCTGAGGTGGTACTGGTTCTGTGATTTGCTACAGGGCCCTCTGTCTGTGGTAGCAGGTCTTTCTACTAATATTACCAGAAGCTTGTTTCATATTCATGAATGCTGACGCTAGGAGAGAAACACATTTATTCACTCACACCCACACTGCATTCATACAGACGTAAGATCGCTCTCACTTTCTCCCGATCTCTCGCACACACAGTCCCTTCTGCATTCATACACACATTCATTCACACACACTTTCTCTCTCTTCTGCATTCATACACTCACGCAAGATCGCTCTCACTTTCTCCCGATCTCTCACACACACACAGTCTCTTCTGCATTCATACACACACACAGTCTCTTCTGCATTCATACACACACACTTTCTCTTCTGCATTCATACACACATTCACTCAGACACGCAGACAGAAAAATATCAGACATACCCACATGCACACTGTTACATTGGTAGGCCTCCCAATGTCCCAGTTGTAGAAAAGCTCCCCTTACACCAGCTGCAGTGAGCCAAATCTCTCAAATGTCCTGCTTTGATGCCTTGAAGACCACATTGCCACCACACTGATTGAGAAAGGGTTTGGGCATTATAGAAACCATTATCTGTTCTGGGGAATCCATACAGTTCTGGCACCCAAGAAAGTATTCAGATTTTATAGGCCATACTTAACAGTTTCTCATAAAAGTTTGCTTTTCTGGCAAATCATGTAGGAATGAAGACAGGAAATAATCAGCAGCATTTTAGTTACAGACTTCATATCCTACGGAAAATACAAATGCAAAATATTACGGGTTGAGAGGTAGATCAGTAATACTTGCATTTATTACCTCAATGCAGTTTTAATTCACAGTATTCTACCCCTTGGTCCGATGATGTCAGGTCAAAAGGCAATATTTGCTTCAGTATCAGTACTCAGTAGTACAATTTCAGTGGTCACTGCTCACTTTCACTTGATGGCTTTGGGTTACGACTATGATAGCTCTCTAATCAACGTGCCTAGTATTCAACAGAGATGTGGATGGAGGAGGATGTCATTAAAAAAAAAAAAATCACCTGACTGCAACTTCCAGTTGCATCTCTGATTTATTACCTCAATGCAGTTTTAATTCACAGTATTCTACCCCTTGGTCCGATGATGTCAGGTCAAAAGGCAATATTTGCTTCAGTATCAGTACTCAGTAGTACAATTTCAGTGGTCACTGCTCACTTTCACTTGATGGCTTTGGGTTACGACTATGATAGCTCTCTAACCAACGTGCCTAGTATTCAACAGAGATGTGGATGGAGGAGGATGTCATTAAAAAAAAAAAAATCACCTGACTGCAACTTCCAGTTGCATCTCTGATGTTAGATTAGGCGCGTTTGGTGACAGTATACTTTGTAGAGAGAAGAAGCTGAAGTCTGGGAGTTAAGTGACTTATTTTTCTAAACAGAATAGTCATGTTTTTGCGGCACGCCTCTGGACCTCTTGTGGCACACCAGTGTGCCACGGCACACCTGTTGAAAACCCCTGCTATATAGTGATGAATATGAATATTATAGTAAAAGGAGATTTCAACTGTGATTGAAGAGGCAAGTGTAAAAAGAAATGAAGCAACACAAGAAAAAATGTCAGAAGTTATAATGTGATAAATTAATTCTTTGGGATAAAAATTCATAGACTTACAGAAGGGGTACTTACAGAACTGAAATATATTACTTCATAGTACCAGGGCTAACTATGAAAAGGAGAGATAACTGAAACCAGCTATTTCTGATCATCTAGCAATACGGCTAGAGATAAAGGAAAACAAGGGATATATAAACATAGGCAAAGGAATAAAAAGGTTAAATGAGAAAACATGGGATGAAGAAGGAAAAAGATTAATAGTACATTTTATGGAGAGATCATATTACTGTGAGAGCATTTTATAAAGATTGGTCTGAATGATGGATGACTTTTAAGATAAAATATAAAAAATGTTTCTTACAGTAGCAGTATTATGTGAGAAAAGTAGACAAAGAAAAGTATGTGAGATTATATGAAGATATATTAGACAATTTAGAAAATAATGACAGGTTGTTTTGATACAGAAGAGAATATATTGAAGAAATCAATAAAAAATTAAGGATCGATTATTCAAGCAAATATATTTCTTGCAAGGAAAAAGAGAAGTATCAGCATATTTAAGTAGATTAGTAAAGGAAGATAATGTAATGAGAGACATAAAAAATGTTAAAGGAGAAACAGAATGAACACAAGAACAAATTATGAATGTTGTAGTAGAGTATGTACAAGAAATTTTTAAAGAAAAAAGAAGATATTGAAAATAAAATGGGAAATAATAAAGTTTTTCGAGCAAGAAAATAAAGAATTTGAAATGAAGATTCTCTATATGAGTTATACAAAATAATAGAACATGTGAATATAGATTCGGCTGCAGGACCAGATGGAATAGGATATGAAATATCAAAAATTTAATGGAATGACAAAAATGAATATTTTTGCAAGGTTTTGAGTGAATGGCTAGATGAAGGTTTCATGTATAAAGGATTATATAGAGAAATACTTACATTTATTTAGAAGAAAGAAGTCAAAAGTCAGTTAAAAAACTGGAAACTGATAGTACTGAATAATGACTATATGATGATGATACAGAAGAGATATGAAACTAAGATGGAAAGTGTTATGGAGGACAGTATATATACATCAACTCAACCTAGCTCTTCTAATTCTGTACTATCCCGAAAAAAACCCTGACCTGACTGGCATGTTGAACTTCTACAATTCAAACAGACAACTTTGGTCCTCCAACCAAGCCTTAATCAAAACCATCACATGCAAAAATAACTCCGGGGAATCACTATTTGCCCATGAAATAGCAAAAATATGGAACAACCTTCCCCCTGACCTCAGACAACAAAACTCCACACCAGCCTTCAAAAGCCTGCTGAAAGCATACCTCTTCACCAACCATCTATGCAACTGTAATTGACCCCATGAAGCCTCATCCACTCTGTTTCTACACCCCATCTGTCCTGGACAACACAAACAACACACTCTAACTATACCTATCCAGGTGTGAGCAATAACCTATATATGAGTGTATGTAGATGTGTGTGTTTGTGTGTGTGTGTGTGTGTGTGTATGTGTGTGTGTGTATGTATATACATATATATATATATATATATATATATATATATATATATATATATATATATATGTATATGCTCTTGGGTCTACCTGATAACGCCGACACGCCAAACACCGACAACAAAATAACTGACACCACAAAACCAAAAGTTCAAAAACACGAAACTTCACATGCCCGACAAACCACAATCCCGACAATCAACAAAACAAATACCTTTTCCGAAAAACACACACACAACACAAGCACACCAAACACCTTACAAACCTACACTAAACCTTACATACACAACTATTTATGCACTAACCTTAACCCAAACCCTAACCCTAACGTCCGTCACTATCACACACTTACCTTACCCACACCCTGACCCTAACGTCAGTCCCTACCGCACACTTACCTTAACATGTCGGTATTCTCAGTGTCCGGATTTTCAACTGTTGGTCTTCTCCGTTGTCGATCTTCTGGTGTCGGTTATCTCGTTGTCATTCTTCTCAGCTTTCGGCATAATCAGGTAGACCCATGCTCTTACATGTGTATTTGCTTGAATGTATATATGGAAACTTAAACATTTATATACTCCTATTCAGTTGTGAAATATCTTTAACCTCTTTGGCTCTCTTCAAAAGGAACCTTGATGATTGGATGGGAGAAAGGAAATTCACCCCAGGGATCATGTCAGTCGCCCTGCTAGACAGGGGTCCAGGGAAGTAAATAGTGTGGGAAGAAATAGCCAGGGAATTGTTATGGCTAGGATTCTATAGGCCCTAAAGCCGATAGCCTAGTACCAACCTATGAACCTATGAATCTTGCAATGCTCTACCAGGTTCTTATCTACTCTCATTGTATATTTTGTACACTTGTATTTTCAACCAAAAGGGGGAATATCCCCTTATTGCATACTAATGGTTGTAAAGTCTACAGTCTGTATGCTACTACTCTGTAATGTCTCTTTTGTAAATTTTTCTTCTCTCATAGGTTCATAGGTTTAAAGGTGTGTACTAGGCTAATGGTCCTGGGGCCTTTACAAGCCTAGCCCATAGGATTACCCTGGCATCATGCCACCCGACCTTAGTTCCCAGTGCCTCTGTCAAGTAAAGCCATTGGAATGATCCCTGGGGTGAATTTTCTATTTCCCATCCACTTATCAAGATTTCTCTTGAAGAGGGCCAGTGAGGTGCTCTGCTTGACCTGATGGGAAGTCTATTCCATAGCATGGGCAGTCTCTGGGTTATGAACCTGTATCTCCAGCATGTTCTGTTGATTGTGGCAATGAGGTTAAGGTCTCTGGAGCATGTGGTGCGAAGGGATTGGGATTTCTTTAGATGTAGCATTTCTAACAGAGCTGGGTCCAACATGGATTTGTAAGTCAAGCAGAGATCACCTCTAAGTATGCGATATGAGACAGAGAATAGTTTGAGTTTTTTAAGTCTGTCCATAGAGGACAAATGTTTAAGGCCTAGGATCCTCTTTGAGAGGTACTTTTGCGGCCTCTCCGGTTGTTGCAGGTGTTTAGTGAGGTATATGCCAAATGGGGCATTGTACTCAATGATTGGCCTAATGAAGGAGGAGTAGAGGGAGACAATGACCTCTTTCTTCCTGGATGCAAAACCCTTAGTAATGAGATGTCCCACATAGAAGGACTTTCTGATCACAGTGGCAATATGGTGGTCAAAAGAGAGGTTGCTGTCAACCTGTGTTCCCAGATCTCTTATACCACCTTCTGTGTTCAGTGGACTACCATCGATGTGGTAATTCATGGAAACCGTGTTTTTCCCAAAGGGGATGACACCACATTTTTTGGCATTGAGCTTAAGGTCATGGTTCTGACACCAGTCGTTGGTCTCAGTGAAGCCATTCTCTAGGATGTCAACATCACTTGGGGAGTTAATAATAGCTCCCAACTTGCAATCATCTGCAGACTTTGTCAGCTATAGTCCCTTCATATTGGTCTGGACTTCAAAGAAGTACATACCAAACAGGAGAGGACCCAGGACTGAACCCTGTGGGACTCCACTCATGAGTGGTCGGCAGTCTGGCTTGGAGTCAGCTACTTTCACACTGCGGGTTCTACCTGTGAGCCAGCTTGCAACCCACCTAGTGATATAGGGGTTGATGCCTAGCTTAGTGAGTTTTTCTATGATTCCTGAGTGGGAAATGGTATCAAAGGCCTTGACAAGATCAAGGTAGGCTGTATGAACCACCTTGCCTTCATTCACTGCTCTGGTGACTGACTCAAAGAAGTTGACCAAGTTGCACAGGCATGATCTACCCTTCACAAAACCAAACTGTGTGGTATCCAGGGTTTGGAGATTCCCTATATCCTTGTTTATTAGGTCCATGATGATGTATTCCATAGCTTTGCATATCAGACTCATCAAGCTAATGGGGCGATAGTTCCTAGAGTCTGTAGTCACTCCTACTTTGTGGAGAGGGATGACTGTAGTAGTGCACTATTTGGTAAGGACAAAGCCTGAGGTGAGGCTGTGACTGAACAGGCCAACCAGGTGAGGTGCCAGTTCACTTTGTAGTTCATGTAGAACACAGCCAGGGATATTGTCAGGTCCCATAGAATCTGTATTCTTGGCCCTGGACAGTGCTGTTTTAACCTGTGCAGCAGTAATACTGGGTGCCTGGCAATCTACTGGTATTATGACTGGTCCCTTAGGGGGGAGGGTGAAAGTTGGCACTGAATTTGTTGGCCAGTATATTGGCAATATCTGTTGGCTCAGTATAGGAGGTACCATTGGGCAGTAGATTAGAGCAAATCTGGGTATTGCCATGGAGATTCTTTACATAACTATAGAAGGCCTTGTGGTTTTCTTTACTATCTGCTGCAATTCTGTTTTCATAGCTAGCTTTAGAGGGTTTGATGAATGATCTCAACTTTTTCTTGAGGCTGATAAGGGAGTTTTTCCAGTTTTGGGACTTCACCTTATTCCACATCAGTTTCCTCCTTCTATTGTAGACTTTGTTTATGGCAGGGGACCACCAGATTAGCTTCCTTTTTTTGGAGGACAGCATCTTGGTTCTGTTTGGTATGGTGAGATCCATGCATTTATGTACGTGTTCATACAGTGCATTGGTGTATGATTCGGTGGTCATGCAACTAATCTCCATTTGTATGGCTGCCGTGAAGTTAGCTACCTCTATTTTTAGGAACCCAAAGTCAGCTTTGGAGAAGTTTTTCATGGTGGTTACCTTTGCGGGGAGTTAGGGTGGGGGTGGGGTGGGAGATATGTGGATTTCCAAGGTGATTAGTTTGTGGTCGGTTCTAACCAGGGAGGAGTTGACTATAGAGCAACGGTCGCCCATGTTAATAATGACCAGGTCAAGGATGTTGCTACCTCTAGTGGGGATAAGAATGAGCTGGTCAAGGGCTTTGGAATTAATGAATTCCAGGAAACGTTGGGCAAGTGTATTGGTACATGAGTAGTTTTCCCAGTTAAGAGAGGGGTAGTTGAAGTCACCCAGTATAAGAGTGTTAGGTTAGACCCTAATATTTTCCAGGGTGCTTAGGAACATGGAGTGTGAGTCTTGGCACATGGTTGGGGACCTATAGCAGGCTATGACCTGAATTGCTGTCTTACCCAATGTTAGCTGCACCTGAAGTATCTCAGATGAGTTATGTTGGGCTACTAGTCTGGAGGTGTGCACATTCTTTATGAATATGGAAACACCACTGCCTTTGGAGCTTTGATCCAAGTTCTGGGGCCGAAAGGTGTGGAATGAGTTATAGCTTGGTAGTGCAGGGGTGCTTTCTGCTGCCTTGAACTGCGTCTCTGTTATGGCACAAATGTCAATGATCTCCATTTTATGGAGTTTTTCTCCCCAGGACTCTGCTGAAAATAGACACTTGTTGTCCAGTCTGACTATCCTGGCAAACAAATATTAAATATATATATATACATATATATATATATATATATATATATATATATATATACATATATATACATATATATATATATATATATATATATATATATATATATATATATATATATATATATATATATATCATAGAGGAAAGGGATATCAAGAATTATTAATGATAGTAAAAGGGATTGTAGATAATATAAATAGAAGAGAAGCAGCTGAATGTATGATAGGATATCTTGATAAGGCATTTGACACAATAGTACATGAAACTTTATGGGTTTTAATGAATGAATCCAATTTAAGTGAGAAAATCAAGAAATTATGTATGTCCACCTATACAGCAATAATACAAAAAATTCTATTAGATGGTTGGTTAAGTAAAGAGATACATATGAGGAGGGGTGTAAGACAGGGATGCCCAATGAGTTGTATATTGTTTACTTAAATTATGAATTTGATTGTACATGAAATAAATTGTAAATTGAAAGAGGCTGGATACATAATTACTGAAGGATTAAGAATTTCAGTTTTGTTAATTTACTTGGATGATATAATAATAATTGCAAAAACAAGACTTGGATAAAATGTGTAATATTTTGTTTTAATGAGTGTTTAGAAGTAATAGACATAGATTTAACAAAGAGGGAAGTAAAGGATTAATTGATATAGTTAAAAATAGGGAGCATATATTTTACAATGAGCAAATTCCCTATATTAGGTATGTGGGAATTAATTTGTAAGCAGAATCCAATGGAGAAATATAATAGAAGAGTTAAAATAAATGTGTTTTTATGGAAAATATATAGGTTATCTTTTAGGAAAAAAGGTTTATTTGATAATTTAATTATTAATGGGAAAGACATCATATTTAGTAAGTGTATTTATACTGCCAACAATATTTGAAAAATAATTATTGAAGAAAATTGTTTGCATTTACATGGGGTTCTAGATTGAATCCAATAAAAAGAGGAGTTTTATATTTGAATAAAGAAGGATGTTTAGGGTTAAGTAACCCAGTGGGATGTGTTGTTTCATTAAAATTAAATAAATATTTAAATTGGATAAATGAAAAGCATGAAAGATTAGTTATAAAAATGTTTAAATATATGTATGATACATTTTGAGGCATAGTAAAAAGGAGCAAAAGAGACATGAATGTATAAATGAAGAAATGAAATATTATCAAGAAAAATATTTAATGTGAAAAATAAAAACTGATGAAATAGAAAAGGAGAACAAAATATGGTATAAAAATACAGTGAAGCAATATTATTATGCTAAACTATGGGAATGTGTAATAGTAAAGGAAGGAAATGCTACTCCTACTCTTTAAGATAGGCGCTTTGGGATCTTTTATATTCACCTGAGTTACCACTAACTCAAGCAGATGGGGACCCAGTTTAACATCTCATTTAAAGGTCAACACAATCAGGAGTGCATCCCCCCATGCTGCAATGCATTGTAAGCAATCCATCTACCTTTTCTAGGAATAGAACCCACAGTTTTCTCCATCAGTTGTGCCACTGACACGAGAAAATCATCACATTCACTTGGATTTAAAGCATACATTTGTTTGTTATGTTTCTATTTTGCTTATTGAGAAATGTTCAAAATTTAAAGTATATCTGAGGTTACTTTTGGATCATTCTTTAACTTTTTTACAACTCAATATGCATTACTCTTGTATGCAATTTCACTATAGAATACCCATAAAACTGTTTAAAACATCTAACTAAAATATGAATAAAAATCAAAGATTACTGGAAGACAAATAATACACATGTTCTCCCTTTTCCATGCAGCTAGTCAACTTTTGAAATGCATATTTTTATGTTGTCTGATCCAGTTCACTCGCAGGCAGATAACAGAGTAAAAACTCAAAGACTTGATGTGTTGCTCAGGGAGCTATCACTAATTGAAAAACTGTTGAAAGTCAGTTAAGAAACATTTATTCAAAGATACAAATTATTTTAAAAATATAGTTTGCTATCAGAATAATGAAATGATTTGACTTTTTTTAAATATATCAGAATGCTAAGCAGGACAACTATTTATTTTCTGTTTTTGAGTAAAATACATTCAAAATAATCACATACATAATGTTAAAATTGAAGGAAATTCTTGTCAGATAATCAACTGGCAATTCATGGTTTTGCAGTTTACTATAATAAAATGTATTATTATCCTAATGAAAATATAGTCCAAGAGCAGCAAACACTGTTGAATAAACACAGTAGTATAAACTACTATTTTATAAATCCCAATTTAAAAGTGGATTGTATAGAAGATTTCTTTCCCTACCAAGTTTTATAAAAAAAAATCTGGCAACAGTTCTCCACAAAATTATCAAGGTTTATTCTATTACATTAGATTCTTCTACAGTATATTGTTACTTATCATTGGCAGAAACCACATTAATTCCAAAATGAGATAAGGACAGTACAAATATTGTAGACTACTAACTATAAAATATATGTTAAATCTGTCAATAATTATGAGTTACATATAGTGCCAAATATTACTAACCCTAACCACTTTATTTTCAGTCCTAACAGAAAGATGCACACTGCAAATCATATTTTACAGACTTTACTAGTATATATCCAGACTAATTTGGCTACTAAGGTAGTCTTTCATTCTTTAGATGCCTACAGGTTTGTAAGTAGTTGCAAAGCATGCAGTCCAAGAGACATTACAAAGCACTTTCAGGTTAAGTGACTTGCTCAAGGTCACAAAGTAGGCAAATGAAGGTGGAAAGAGTCAAACTATGTTCTTTTGGCAGGGGAAGCAGATCATTTATAAGTTAGAGCTTTAGTCCTTTGCATTAACTGCAATATAATGCTTTTGAATAGATATTGCCTTTGTTATGCCCTATAATTACTGGGCTCATAATGTTTCATATAAAGTAGTATATGAACATTATTGTTGAACAATTGATATTTTATAAACATAAACGGAGTTCTTCCTAAAAACAAACCAGAGATGTTCACTTTTCCAGTACAGTGTTTCTATTGCTCTGAATTCTGTTTTGTATGCAGTTCAAGTAACCAAGAAGGCATTCCTTTTAAATATTAAAAGACTATTTTACTGAGTGTCAAGTCTAAAAAAATGTTTATTAAAGAGTTTACAAATGATAATAAAAAGAATACTCCACATAGTTCATATACATCCTTTTTCTGTTTCAGTTCTCCTTTATCTGCTGAAAATTGTCTGAATTTGTAAGCTAAAAGGTTAGAGAACACTATCAATATCAATGGTTGTTATTCAAATACCTTTATACTACAAGAACATTTACTAAAGAATGATGTAAAAACCCAAGGGTACATGTATCTGATTTAACTTGATATATTGCTGTTATCATGTAATTCAGAAATGTGAAGGCAGTTAGATATGGACATGATGATAAAACCCTGGCAATTAGACAGACATCTGATTGTTTCCTATAGGAACAGTATAAAGCAACGGGAAAATCCACCTAATGTATTGGTTTTCATGGGAGTGGACTAGTTTCTCACTTATTTGAGAATACATTGCCAGATTCAAAGTACATTTGATGGTCATGCCCAAGGTTAGTTTGTTGGTGGCAGAAGCTAGATGGACCCAACCAAGTTCACTTTACAAAAAATGCAGCAGCATAGCCAAGACCACAGCATATATTGAAATAATTTATTGAAGTACAAACATGGAGGTCATAAACATTGTATATCAGTTTTGGTGTGTAACCACACCTTCTGCAGCACATATTGTAGTGTCAGTGGGACAACAGGTAGCACACTTGCCTTTGGTATAGAAGGCTGTGGGTTCTGTTCCAACACCTGGTAGATCAATTGGTGACACTACAGTGCAGTATAAGATGAGATGTTAAACCAAGGCTCCGTCAGCTTGAGTTGGTGGATGTAAAAGATCCCACAGCACTTATCAAAAAGAGAGGAATCCTTTATTTGATAAAACATTATTTGCATACTTACAGGATGTACATATTTATAGGTATATATATATATATATATATATATATATATACACACTTTTTATTATTTATCATTTTTCTTATTATAACACCCTCATTGTTAATTTTCCATAACTGACCCTCACTCCTTCTCCTGCAACCATATATCTGCCAAAATCTATTTCCCATTAAACAAAATTTCATTGTCTTTTATTTCAAATACCCATATGGTTTAAAATATATTATTATCAATCCCCACATATTCTTTATTATTTTTATAATTCCATACATAATCATATTCATATCTATATTATTGATGCCATTAATATTCTCAAAAACAATTTCTTCACAGAAATTTTCAAGACTTTCCCCACTCTTAGAATTAAAAAAAGTGTCTCTTGCTCTCACCAAAATGAACACACTCTCTCAATTTTCTTTTTATATTGGCCTTTATTGGTAAGTTATTTATTACCAGTCTCCATAAAGAATCCTGAAACTCTACTATCTTGGTCAACCACTTTTTCCTTACTTTAATAGCTTTAGTCAATATTTCTGGTAAATTTTCCCATGGATTTACATAATATTTTTTCATCACATTATTATTCCACATCTTTATATCTTCCTCTATATCCTCAATTTTTATTTTCCATGTTAGCATTTTTCTTAATAATTTTTCATTTCATTTAAATATTTTTTCTGTTTTTCTTTATGTCATCTCCAATTTTTTTCTTCATATAATTAAACATTCTCACTATTAAATTTTCATTTTATTTCTTTACCCACTTTAATATTCTATACATGTTTAAAGAAACAAAATAAACAACTGGAGCTAGTAACACCCAATCCCCCTTCATCTTCACTCATATACAAAATACCTCTTTTTCTAGGTTTAATCTCAAACCCTGTATGAAAGAAAATACCAGATGAACAAATTTGTTTTCATGTTTTATGGGATCATATAAACATTTGACATATTCACTATTTTCACATTAATACCCAATTGACCAGATGCACCTTTTCCCTTGCAAGCTAATTTATAGCACAGTAGACATATTTCTTTCATTTATTTTATCAAATGCTTCCATTGCATCCTAACCATATCATTCTTCCCAAATTCTATTTGCAACAAAAACAATTCATTCATTGAACCCCCCCCAATTTTCACATCCCCCAGACCCTTATTTTTGTCTTTATTCAAGCTCATTGCCATTTCCTTTGAACATCCATTTAGACAAACCAACACTTCCCTCATCCATATTTTTTTCTTAGCAACTACAACTATTACATCTGCAATCTGCACATGTCAACATGTCAGAACTACTGGAATCACCACCTCTTTTGACATCACATATCTAGACTCTTTCATTTTATTAGCTACTTTGCTCTGTATTGCATTAATTATCAATGTAAACAATATTCTTCTCATTAGATAACCTTGTCTTATATCTCACATTATGCATATTTTTTTTACTCAGGCACCCATTCACTATTTTAATATGCTGACATACACTCTTTCCTAATTCTATTACATATTGCATACTTCCCAATAACATCCCACATATGTCATATTGTATCAGATGCCTTATTAATATCACCTACCATAAGATTCACATCCTCCCTTTTACTTAAAATATCATCCACAATTTATCTGACAACCAATAACAAATTTTGACCTTCCTTCCATTTTATACCTCCAACAATCTTCCTTTAAAAACATTAGAAGTTGTAAGAACTTTATTCAGACTACATTTCAGAATTAACTTAACACATGTGACTAGTCCAACCTATGGCTTCTTCCACTAGATGAAGCTGTCTCATACTTTAACTCTACATTTCTTGCTATCCTGGATAACCATGCTCCCCCACGCACTATCAGAACCAATAACAAAGTACGACCTTGGCTGTCCAATGATACAAGACAACAAATTATTAGCAGAAACAAAGCATGGACCTCCTGGAGAACCACTAAGTCTCCAAAAGACAGCTTTATATATAAACAGCTGAGAATGATACAAAGAAGTCTATTATGCTAGACAAAGAGAATTACTACTGTAATCTGCAACAAAAGCATCAAAATCAACCACAAAAATTCTGGTCAGGCATAAACAAGTTTCTCCACCCAGGCCAATCAACTACCCCTACCCCCTTAACTACCCTCCAACAACCTCCTAAAATTGTTGCTAACACGTTTAACACTTTCTTTACAGAAAACATGCAATCCCTAGCCAGTAAGCTATCTCCCTATACCCCAAGTATCACCAACCCCACACCTGATAATAAGATCCCCTTTAAGCTTGATCGAGTACCAACATAATTTATTAAGTCCCTACTTAAAAAAACTGAAACCCACCACCCTTTCAGCAGGCCTACTACCTGCAGAATATCTCCAAAAAGCAGCTAATGAAATAACATACCCCATATCAATTTTAATCAATTGAACTATCCATGAAGCCTATATCCCCCACATCTGGAAAATCTCCCACATTGTTCTTCTTCATAAAGGGGGGGATTCCACTGAACTTTCAAATTATAGGCCTATAGCCATTCTGTCTCCCTTGGCTAAAATAATGGAAAAATTTATCCACAAGCAATTTCTTGCCTATCTGAATCAAAACACTCTCCTAGCCCCCTCCCTGCATGGATTTAGACCTTGCCATAGTACAACCTCAGCCCTTCTCTCCTTCTCCCATACAATAAATCAAAACCGTAATGACAACAAGCTCTCCTCAGTCCTCTTCCTTGGCCTGTCCAAGGTATTTGATATGGTAAATCACCAGCTACTCTTAAACACATTAAAATCACTCTCCATAGATAACCTAGCAATTACCTGGTTTCATTCTTACCTAAGTGACAGACAACAAGCTGTACTGTGGAAGAATAGCCTATCGTCCCTTTTACTAGTCACCCTTGGAGTCCCACATGGATCTATATTAGGTCCCCTCCTATTCTCCATATTCATTAATGACCTGTACAAAGTCATCCCTGATGCAACTTGTATTCAGTATGCAGATGACTCAACCCTAATCTGCTCTGCCACTTCCCCCACAGATTTACAATCCTTGTCCCAAATCACTTTCAACAAAGTAGAGAACTGGCTCACTGGTTGCCAACTACTATTAAACCCAAATAAAACCAAACTATTACTCTTCTCTCCCACTCGCAAAGTCCCCTCACCACCTCTCACCATAATATCTAACAATGGTACCATAATTTTCCCAGAACCTAGTAGTAAACTACTGGGAGTGATCATCGACAACAACCTCAAGTTTGATGCTCACATAGACAAAACTATTAAAACATTTAATAAAAAATGAGGCTCTTTATACAGCATTAAACCATTCCTAACCCCATCTGCTAGAACTGTTATTGCCTGTACACATCTGCTGTCGACCCTTTTTTATGCCTCACCCATCTTCGTAAACCTAAGCAAATCAAACCTCAATAAATTTACTAGGTGCTACAATAACATTGCCAGATTTGCCACAGGATCAGCTTATAGAACCCATCACTGCATTAACCTTCAATCGTAAGACTGGCTTGAACTACCCTATCAACTGCAATATAACCAACTAATAGTTGTTCATAAAATCCTCTACCAACAGACAGTACACCCATATTGAAAAATATTATTACCCCCTACAGTAACCTAAAATCCCTTCGCTCTTCCAAAACATTGCTAGTGCAAACTGTTAAAACCAGCAGTTCAGCTGGTGAATCACTATTCTCCAACTCTGCTGGTAAAAACTGGAATCTACTTCCTGCTGATCTCACCACTGACCCCTCCTTATCCCAATTCAAAAAAATCCTTAGGAAATACCTAAAAATGCAGTGGCTTTGTCCCTGTACAAACCCTGACTAACCCCCACTCATAACATAAAATAATTAACATAATTAAGAAATTAACATAATTCATAAATGAGAACCTCATTACAAGAATAAAACTCTGGCTCTCTAACTGTTTAAAATTATGTGTATCACCCACCTACTGGAAAGATTTCAAGTTAACACTACACCATGTATGATAACCACCTTAATATATGTGTTTTCCTTTTTCAGATGAAATTTTTAACTATTTCTTTCTCAGCTACTTGCTTCCAACCTTTGCTGTGTGTATGTGAGAAAAACATGTACCCGTGTGTACATATCGTTAAACAAATCTCAGTTTTGTGATAAATCACTGTAATAATTTCACTGTATTAGCACTTGTTTTTGCACAACTGGAGCTTTTCTTCCCAGGCCTCCGCTGAAAATGGACCTGTATGCAGTCGGACTTTCACGGTTAACAAATGTAAAATAAATAAAAATAAAATAAAATATACCACATATACTTTCTTCCATTATATCCTTCAACCTTCCTTCTGCATTATTCTCATAAAAAATATAATGTGTGTTATTAAATGTGATGGGTCTTACATACAAATTTTAGTATCCCACTACATAACTCTTCATAAACAAACCCTTCCTTCCACCATTCATTCAATCCATTTGCAAAGTACCTATTTTGGCAGTCCATTATTTTTTTGTGTATTTAATACCCTATGCCATCTGGGTCTAGTACTGAATCAACAATTGTTTTCCTAAGTACTTTGTCCAATTCAGTAATAGTAATTTTTTTTCAAATTATTCCTTAACTCATTCTGAAATGTTTTAACTTCCCTCTATCTGTTATTTTCCATATACTGTATTACAATGCTCATAATTTGCTCTTGTGTTGTTTTTACTGCTCTTTTACATTTTTTTCATTTCCCTCATTATACTAATATCCTTCTGTACAATTTTACCGAAACATATAGATATCAGCTCTCATCTTTCTTGTAAATAATATTTCTGCCTAAACAGTAAGGCCTTATTTTTTCTCAGTTTCTTTTATATATTTCTTTTTCCATATCATAATACTCTCTTGTATTATTCTCTAATATATCTTATACATTTTTATAAATATAAGATTCTTCGATTTTAGCAATGCAAATGCCTTGGAACAGCTAGTTGATATCCCCACAAGAGGTAATAATATCTTGGACTTGGTATTAACTAACATGAGTAACTACTGCAGCATCCCTATAGTATCATCCTCTCTGGTAAGATCTGACCATAAAGCGGTCACTTTCAAAGTCACCATCTCCCCCAACCCCCTCTAGCTAGGATCAGACATAAAAACTTCTCTGATTACAGCCTCCAGAGGGATTGTATAAACAGCTTTACAGCCCCCTCCCCCTCTGTAGGAACTGGCAGCAATGTCCAAATCTACATCAAAGTACTATACAAGCATTTATATAGGTGCATGGAATCAGGAATACCTGACAGGACAAAATCATCCTCTCCAAGGAAGAGTATACCTGCTTGATGGACATCTGCAATAAATAAACTATATAACAAAAGGAGAAAACTGCTGTCCAGGACTAAGAATGAGCAGGTGCCCAATTGCAAGCAATCTGTCCTTAGCCTGAAAAAGCAAATAAGAGCTCTAGTGAAATCCTCTAAAGCCAACGTTGAGTTCAAATTGCCCACATCTACTAGAGATAATCATAAGGCCTTCTTCACATATGTCCTCAATCTCAAAGGAAGCACCCAGATCTGTTCAGAAATGGTGGTCAAGGACACCACATACACAAATGCTGTAGATATAGCCAACCTACTGGCTGACAGATTCAGCGAAAACTTCACCCCTCTGTCCCCCCCATCAGTAAATCAGGACATCCTCAGTACCTGCCCCCCCACCCCTTATATCTAGGGAACAGGTCATCACTGCCCTCTCAAAGGCGAAAAAAATACAGCCTCAATGGGACCCGATAACATCCCAGGCTGCATCCTGCATGAACTTAGGCATGAACTTGCAGCACCATTAGGCACCCTAGTCAACCGAAGCCTGAGTATCAGCTTTGTGACAGCCGAGTGGATGACAACCACTGTTACTCCTTTACACAAATGTGGCACATCCACCGATTCAAGAAGTTATAGACCCATCAGCCTAACTAGCCTGATCTGTAAGGTCCTGGAATGGATTATCATGGACCTCATTAACAGGGACATTGGCAACCTCCAAACATTCGACCCCACACAGTTTGGCTTTGTCAAGGGGAGGTCATGTCTGTTAAATCTGGTCGACTTCTTTGAGGCAGTCACCAAAGCCAGGGACGAGGGGAAGACAGTGTACACTGCCTACCTTGACCTGATCAGAGCTACAACACTATTCCTCACTTGGGCAAAATAAATAAACTCTCTCAACTAGGCATCAATCCATATGTTACCAGATGGGTAGCAAACTGGCTCACTGATACAACCCACCTAATCAAAATAGGGGAAGCCACCTCAAGCAGTAGATCCATAATGAGGGGCATTCCCCAGGGATCACTCTTAGGGCCTCTGTTATTTGGGATGTACTTATCTGAGGAGCAGGCAACAAACATGGGGCTATGGCTGACCAAGTTTGCAGATGACTGCAAGCTGGGCATGGTCATCAATTCCCCAAGTGATGTGGATGTCCTGCAAGAGGGTCTCATCCAAACAAATCAAAACAAAGCAGAGATGGGGCTTGGAAAATATGGGCACAATCCAAACGTCCTGCTGACTTGCAAAAGTACAAAGAACTTTGTAATCAAGCAAAAATTCATTAACAGTGACAAAAACACTTCTACTATCATCCCACAACAACATTAAAATCTGGTCCAAAAAAATTCTGGAATGCTATAAACCAGATACTACACCCTGGCAACTCAAGCTCTACTCTCCAAACTCAGACCATGCTCTGAATCAGCAGACCATGTCCCTTCATACTTTCTCCAGACTGCTGCACACTCCCTGGCTGTGCCTGTATCTATCCTTATTAACCACTCCATCTCTGAATCTAAAGTTCCTACTATCTGGAAACAGTTCTATACTCTTCCTATTCACAAAGGAGGTAATTCCACAGAAATATCTAATTTCAGACCTATTTCCATCCTCTCCCCTCTCTCAAAAATACTTGTGAAATGTATACACAAACAAGCAATGCATCATCTCTTACAAGAAAAACTTCTCACTCCTACCCAGCATGGTTTCCATCCTAAGCACAGTACCACCACAGCTCTTTTATCGTTTCTCAATACTATTTCTCTAGCCAAAGACGATCACAAACTCATTTCTTGCCTACTCCTCTCAAAGGCTTTTGACACCATCTAACACTCTTTATTACTTAACAATCTAACAGACCTCAACTTCTCTCCTGACAGAGTAGCATGGTTCTCCAGCTATTTCACTGACAGACAGCAGTCAGTCAGATGGGACTCGCACTTTCTTCCCCCATTCATGTAAAAACTGGTGTTCTCCCCATGCAGCAGCTGGAGTGACCACAGAGGTTCCTCATCAGGAGAATCCAGGGCCTCAAACAGATAGGCTAAAAGCCCTGTCCCTCTACGGACTCCTCAGAGATAACCTCTGACTGGCATACAAAGCAATCTCAGACCCGCCTTGATGGGACTGCTGCATATCCACAAGTCAAGCTCCACTCAAGTAACCCACACACACAACCTCAACCTGGTCTGTGACATGAATAGGACTTGCTGGTGGGACAGGTTTGTGTCCCAGAGCCTCCCCATCTGTGGAATAGACTCACTCTGCACGTCAAGTAGAGTACTTCATCATCCCTCATCCCTTTTTAAGCTCAACCTGAATAACTGGATGGGAAACAAAAAATACAATCCTGGGATTCCACCCATGTCCCTACTGGACAGGGTCTTTGGGTTCTGGCTTGTCTAAACATGGGCTAAACTCTTGGCTAGGTTTATAAGGGCCTCAGGGCCAATAGCCTAGTAGCTTCCTATGATCATATGATCCTATATTCCCATACTTCACATTTTCTTCTTTTCTCACATCATTCTGTCATTCAAAAATACTTCTTTTTATGTTTCTTGTTAAATTCAACCCACAATTCAGAGCAGTTTTTATAAAAGTCCATAATGGTTGTATGATCCTTCCAAAATTGCAATACTTCCCACTCTCCAATGTCATCCGATAATTTCCCATTTATTCTTTTTATTCCCTTTCCTATTGTAACATACTTCCTTTCTCCTATCACCTCTATCAATATTACTAAATGGTCTGAAGAACCCATACAACTGTGTCACCATCTGATACCCCAAAGTCTTCCAATAATGCAAAATAATCATTTTCAGATCCAAGTGCCCCACTTCTATAAGTACATTGATTTTTGTTCCACACAGCTAATTTACCACATTTTATCACTTCCTGTGTCTTTTATTGTTACATCTTTCCATTCTTTTTACATCTTCCACTTAAATTACAATTAAAGTCCCCCGTACTTAAATGTTTTCATGTTCACCACCACATAAGCTTAATGTTTGATGAAACAGATGCTCTCTTTCTTTGTTATATTTATAGTGCTAAGATTCTGTAAACATGCTTTCTCTACCTAATATCAATTAACCCTCTTATTTTATCAACATTACAGCTAGTATTTTCACTATTTTTATTTTCATAACACAGTCACTCCGGAACAACTAAGTTCCATATTATACTTCCCCCCCAACAATTTTTCTGTTTGGAGTCTTTCTTCACTTATCTGGAATCTTTCACCAGAATAATATCCACATCACATTTAGCATACCATTCCAGTATTCCCTCTCTAGAGCTGGATGCAGCATTAGATAACCTAGGCAATTGGCGAGGGTCCATTGGCTTGGGGGCCCACTGTCTGAAGGGTTTCACATCCTTAGTATGATGCACTCACATTATATGGAACACAGCATGCAATTTGGATTTTTTGTTATGCTGTTGCCATTCTGGATAATGTTTAGTGGAGAACATATATGTTCTGGACAAATGGGTAGGTTAGTTGAGAACATGTGTGTTCCAGACAGATGCATAGGTTAATGGAGAACGTCTGTTCTCCAGACAAATAGTACAATTAGTGTGTGGTGTATGTGTGTATGTGTGTGTGCGCTCAAGTGTGTGTAATGCCCCAGTTAAGGATGACAGGTTGGCTAACTCATTCAGGCTCAAACCCGGTGCCTTCAATACAGGACCCTAGAGCCTGAATCCTCTACATCAACTGTCAAACTGTTATCAGGAAGAGCATTTCAAAGAGTGTTGAGTTTCAGTGCATTTTCAAAGAATGTTGAGTTCCAGTTCATTTTCAAAAAATGTTGAGTTTCTGTGCATTTTTAAGGATTGTTGACTTTATATGCATTTTCAAGGATTGTTGAATTTCAAGGGAAGAGAAGTTTACTGTTGCTCATGCTATGTCTGTTTTCAATGTGTAACTGTTTTGTTTAGCAAATGGCCATCATCAGTGTTTGTAGCACAACAAGTAGCATACTTGCCTTTGGTGCAGAAGGCTGTGGGTTCTACTACCACACCATGTGCATGGAATGCTGATATTGCAGTGCTCCCTTTAAGGATGGATGGGGTGCTGCACTCCTTAGTGTCTCCTCCTTTGGATGAGATGCCAAGTGACAATGAATCTGTTGTGAGTATGACAGCCATTCCCTACTGCAATATTACCAGCTTACCATTTTTTTAAATGTAACAATGGCAGTTTATTCTTCAAGGGCAGCAGGCACCGAATTTTACATGAAACACTGAAATGTAAAGTTGATTGCCAACAGCAACCTCTTCATTAATTGTAGATATCTTTAGTATGGATGGCTTTTACTTCTGTAGAGATTGTATATATTGACTAATACTGGTGGATTGTGATAACAGAAGAGTGAGTGGCCTTTTGTAGTTGAAATGTTCTGTAATGGGTAGTTTTGTCATTATTGGTTTATATGTTTTGTTTCATTGCTTACTGAAAAAAATGTTGAAACCTACAAATTTAAAACACACTCTAACAAGTGGTGCTGTGTTATACAAGTAATACAATTTGATGCAATCAGGATGGTGCATCAAAGAACACATGCATGTATGCATAGCCCAAAAAAATGTGTTTGGGGCATATGGTTTTAAAACAGCCTAACGGTAAACTTTAATCTGCTATGGCCAAATGCATTTTCTTTGAATGTGGGTTTCAATGTCTTGCTAATGGATGTGAGTTTCAAGGGCAGAGAACTTAGTGTTCATGCAAGTCTGTTTTCATTGTGAGACTATATAATTTTTTTAGCAAATGGGTATCAGTACTTGTGCTATAAAATGTGAAACAAAAGTTTCAACTATCTCTAATTAGTATAGAAGTAAAGAAGAAAATAGTCTGCACACTGACAAGTCTGAACAGGGTTTATGGGAACCTGAGGAATAGCCAAGTAATGGGACACTGGAATACCTGAGATGGGGTGGTGCTAGGGGGGTCACTGATCCATTATCCTGCCTAGGGCGTCATTTGACCATGATCCGGTTCTGCCCCTATCCTTTTTGAATTGGTAATAATACTATTTGCATTTACTGAATCTTAGGGCATAAACCTTGTCTGCAACAACAAAGGACATGTTGGAGGAACAGCTACACATGTCAGACAATATCCCTTCTGTGTAGCTGGTTTCAGATTCCGGTGCTTTCATAAAATAATTGAAACATTATTTGGACCAGCAGCTATTTTAGACAATGGCACATGGGGGTCCACTACAGAAAAAAAAACTGGTTAGTGCATGGAAAAAGTTCATATTTGCTTTGTAATATACCAGACAAGTGAGTTTCTTCTTCTTCTTCTTTCGACTTTTTCCGGTTAGGGGTCACCACAGCGGATCACCTGTTTCCATTTCTTCCTTCCTCTGCATCTTGCTCTGTCATACCAACCACCTGCATGTCCTCTCTCACCACATCCATAAACCTTATCTTAGGCCTTCCTCTTTTCCTCTTACCTGGCAGCTTCATCCTTAGCATCCTTTTCCCAATATACCCAGCATCCCTCCTCAGCACATGTCCAAACCAACGCAATCTCGCCTCTCTGGCTTTGTCAACAAACTGTCCAACCTGGGCCGACCCTCTAGTATACTTATTCCTAATCCTGTCTACCCTCGTTACACCCAGTGCAAATCTTAACATCTTTAATTCTGCCACATCCAGCTCTGACTTCTGCCTTTTTGTCAATGCCACTGTCTCCAACCCATATAACATAGCTGGTCTCACTACCCTTTTGTAGACCTTCCCTTTCACTCTTACTGATACTCATCTGACACAAATCACTCCTGACACTCTTCTCCACCCACTCCACCCTGCCTGTATTCTCTTCTTCACCTCTCTTCCACACTCGCCATTACTCTGAACTGTTGATCCCAAGTATTTAAACTCATCCACCTTTGCCAACTCTACTCCCTGCATCCTCACCATTCCTCTATCCTCCCTTTCATTCACACACATATATTCCAACTTAGTCCAGCTGACCTTCATTCCTCTCCTCTCTAGAGCATATCTCCACCTCTCCAGGATCTCTTCAACCTGTTCCCTACTCTCACTACATATCACAATGTCATCTGCAAGCATCATAGTCCACGGGGACTCCTGTCTGATCTCGTCTGTCAACCTGTCCATCACCAGTGCAAATAAGAAAGGGCTCAGAACTGATCCTTGATGTAATCCCACCTCCACCTTAAACGCCTCTGTCACTCCCACTGCAAATCTCACCACTGTCACACTACCCTTGCACATATCCTGTACCACTCTTACATACTTCTCCGCCAGTCCCGACTTCCTCATACAATACCACTACTTCTGTCTAGGCACCCTGTCATATGCTTTCTCTAAGTCCACAAAGACACAATGCAACTCCTTCTGACCTTCTCTGTACTTCTCCATCAACACTCTCAGAGCAAACATCGCATCTGTAGTGCTCTTTCCTGGCATGAAACCATACTGCTGATCACTAATCATCACCTCCCTTCTTAACCTAGCTTCCACTACTCTTTTCCATAATTTCATACTGTGACTGATCAGTTTTATCCCTCAGTAGTTACTACAGCTCTGCACATCGCCCTTATTCTTAAAAAATCAGTACCAAATCACTTTTTTTCCACTTCACAGGCATCCTCTCACTTTCCAAGATTTCAGTAAACAATCTGGTTAAAAATTCCACTGCCAATTCTCCTAAACACCTCCAAGCTTCCACAGGTATGTCATCTGGACCAACAGCCTTTCCATTCTTCATCCTCTTCATAGCTAACCTTACTTCTGCCTTGCTAATCCATTGCACTTCCTGATTCACTATCCCCACATCATCCAGCCTTCTCTCTCTCTCTCATTCTCTTCATTCATCAGCCCCTCAAAGTACTCCTTCCATCTGTTCAACACATACTCCTTGCTAGTGAGTACGTTTCCCTCATTATCTTTTATCACCCTTACCTGCTACACATCTTTCTTAGCTTGGTCCCTCTGTCTAGCCAATCAGTACTGGTCCTTTTCTCCCTCCTTAGTGTCCAGCCTTTCATAAAACTCTCTATACGCCTTATCCTTCGCCTTTGCCACCTCTCTCTTTACCATGCACCTCATCTCCTTATACTCCTGTCTACTTTCTTCATCTCTCTGACAATCCCACTTGTTTCTAAAATGCCTTTTACTGTGACTTAGCATGATTCTTTTTAGGTATATGTAAACACAAATGCTTTGGACCAGATAGTCCATATGCCCACTAGGGTTGTAGTCATACCAGACCTGGTACTCACAAATATGTGTGAACTAATCGATCTAGGGAATTAAACTTTGCTTGCAGCATTAATTGGACATGTTAGAGGGACAGGTATGTGTCTCAGAGAATTCCCATTCTCTGGAACATGCTTCCCATCTATGTGAAGCAGAGCTATTCCATAAGACTATTCAAGTCCAACCTGGACCAGTGAATGGGTAATTGGATAGTCAAACCTGCAATAGCACCTGGCTCTATAATGGATTCAGACAATCTGTAAATAATGACCTGGCTTACATATACCCCTTAAAACAACCCTCAAGGCACAGAAACCTGTCAGATACCTTTGGCTTGCATGGCTAAGATTATATAAGGCCCCAATGATTGTTAGCCTATTATACCTACTATATTCTTATGGACCAATGAACCTATGGACCTGCGATGTAAAGTCATACCAAGGTTTCATTGTGTGTAACAAACAAAGAAGACAAAGAAATTAATTTTTAAAAGTTTTTTAATATGACTCATCATAATACTCTTTCAGTTGGGAAGTCATGCCAAAGTTTCATATTTTGATATTATGTGTTTTATTGTTCTTTTAATTGCACAGAAAGTTACTAGTTGACTGTGTATCTTCAAAGGAATGAAACAGATTCTGACCATAGTCGGCTTTAGGCACCAGCGAACCCTACAGTCGCTGGGGGCCCCCTGTTCATGGGGGGCCTCAACCACAGTAAGTTATTTATCTTGATATCTTGTAACATGTCTGTCAAACTACCAAAAGCTAGTACAGTAATTGTGCATACTTAATAAACCAGGTGGGTAATAACTCCAAATTATTTATATCTCCTTTAAAATTCAAAGATATCTCTGGTTATTGAAACAGTGTTTTATCAAGTAACAGGCTTCACAATCCTAAAAATTATTTTACCACTGACATAGTGCCTCTGGCTTAGTTAAACCCTGATTGGTGGATATTCTCTCTACTAAAACCAACAACATAGCCAGGTTTAAATACCTGCAATACCCGTGGCCACAAGGGGGACCCTTTAATCATCCCCAACTGTGTGGGGGCTCCACAAAAGCAGCTGATGAATAGGAAAATGAGGAAAAAATGTATTAATTTCCTGATTATGCTCTTTAACCTGAACAGGGTTCTGGTATGACTCTGTTAGGATAAAGCTGGTAATGAACATAAGCAAGTTAAGCAGTAGAGAGATCAACAGGCTGGAGTGACTAGTTTGAGTGCAAACCTTGTATTTTAAGAAGAGCTGAAGATTCTGATCTTCAGGGATGTTTTTTTTCAGGGAGTTTTATACATATTGGTAGAAAACCAGATACTACAACTATTTTGCAGAAGAATTCAGCATACTACCAAACATAATAGCAGAACAAAGGCTCAAAATCAGGAAGATGTTGTAAATATTACTCTAATTCAATTAAATAAGTTAATAGAATAACACCTTTTGCATCAACATGCATTTTTTGGACAATAAGAAGTATAAACCTCTGATACCTAAAACAATGAGTGAGAAGGTCACTGAAAAACCAATCAGTAAAAACAAAATGAAAACTCCAGCAAAGCTAGAACTTCCACTGAGTGACCTCCCAAACCTCTTGTATCAGAGGTACATGGGATATATGCAAATGATCCTAATGAACATGAGGTGTTTCAGCTAACTGGCGATTCTGAATGCCCAAACTTTTTTCGTTATTTTAAGGGACAGTTGCAGGCCAATAAAGCCAAACTACACTAGCTGTGGATATGCATATTTCAGCCTTGTTATGACCTCATCAGCACAGCACAAGCAGAGTGCTTGACTAAGCATAAGAAACACAGGGCTGTTATACCCAACTGATGTCCATTATCATTAGGGTCACTGCAAACATATCCCAAACAACAGACTAAAAAAATGAGTGAGAAGGTCACTGAAAAAACAATCAGTAAAAACAAAATGAAAACTCCAGCAAAGCTAGAACTTCCACTGAGTGACCTACCAAACCTCTTGTATCAGAGGCATATGGGATATATGCAAATGATCCTTATGAACATGAGGTGTTTCAGCTAACTGGTGATTCTGAATGCCCATGACTTGTCTCATTGTTTTAATGGAGAATTGCAGGCCAATAAAGCCAAACCCCACTAGCTGTGGATATGCATGTTTCGGCCTTGTTATGACCTCATCAGCACAGCACAAGCAGAGTGTTTGACTAAGCATAAGAAACACAAGTCTGTTATACCCAACTGATTTCCATTATCATTAGGGTCACTGCAAAAATATCCTAAACAACAAACTAAGACAATGAGTGAGAAGGTCACTGAAAAACCAATCAGTAAAAACAAAATGAAAACTCCAGCAAAGCTAGAACTTCCACTGAGTGACCTCCCAAACCTCTTGTATCAGAGGCACATGGGATATATGCAAATGATCCTTATGAACATCAGGTGTTTCAGCTAACTGGCGATTTTGAATGCCCATGACTTGTTTTGTCATTTTAATGGACAGTTGCAGGCCAATAAAGCCAAACCCCACTACCTGTGGATATGCATATTTCAGCCTTGTTATGACCTCATCAGCACAGCAGAAGCAGAGTGTTTGACTAAGCATAAGAAACACAGGGCTGTTACTCCTCTGATACTTGTAATTATTGACTGTCTGTATCCCTGAATGATTTATTTGCAAATCAAACTTTTTTACGAAGGACAGATCAAAATTATAAACAAAATCAAGGAAGGTCTGTGTAATCAGAGACAGTGACAGGTATGCATTACTCCTCACCAAGGTAAATAAAAGTGACTTACCCTGCTGCTGTTTGACAACTGCTAAACAGTATTCACTGATCTGGAGTGACTATACCAGTGTTGCACAATGAATTGCTATTTGCTGAAATAAGTACAAAACTAGTATTGCTATGGCTTTTGTGTCTGCTTGTTAAAAGTATTACTGATTGTTATCTCTGCATACACCTAATAATGCCAGGACTCGTACAACATTCTCCTGGGTATCAGTGAAAAATGTAGCAAACAAGTAATGATATTTCAAAAGTAATGCATAAAATATATCACAGAAGATTCAGACACTTCAGTCTTCAAGGAGTCTGGTGGCCTCCCCTCTCTAGACTGTATAAATTGATACAGGGGGCTCCCTTAATCATCTTTACTGCACGAGGGCCCCACAAAAGCTGTTGCTGGTTGGAGAAATATGAGAAAAATGTATTTTCTGACTACGGTTTTTAACCTGAACAGGGCTGACCCTGTTAGGATAAAGCTGATAATGGCCTGTGCTCCCAACTGCACCCATTCTAAAACCAGCCCTGTTCAGATGTGACTGTACAGAAAGCTGCTCTAGGTTATGGTGGAAGGGGGAGAGTTGTGGTTACGTTTTTACTTTTCATTACAGGAAAACCATAGAGGTTTGCACATGAGGTCATTACATATTTTGTTTGGGCTGAGGACAGTGTGGTCATTATTTCTATTACTTTTCTCACATACCTCAGAGGTGTACAAAGAAGGTTACTATAGCTTGTGTAGGAGCAGTGTACTGTCTAGGAGAAACAAAGTAGAATACATTACTGTGATCATTATTTTTTTCAATTTTGCATCAATTACACATCAGGCACATATACAGGTAGCTGCCTTTGATGGGTAGGATTGAGGAGTGAGGAGGCATGCTATGTATATGTATGCCAGCACTCACTTGAAACACATGACTGTGGCAGTTTGTACCTCTGCTTTCATCCCTGTCTAACACCAGAGGGATGCACAGGCAGTGACTGTTTTTTGGGGGGGAATTAGGGAGGCAGACCATATTCCCAGATTGGGCCTATTTTGAATATTAAGCCTTAGGCACAACTTATGTCTTCCTTGAAATAAAAAAATACTGAAATTCTTTTCTTACTCTTGGTTTTTGTTTAGGACACCATTGGATTAAAAGATTGTAAAAATGCTCTAAAATGCACTCTAGAACACCTATAATACTGTGGCTTCTTGCACCCTGGCTTAACTGGGTTGTCTCCTAAATGGTTATTACTGCGCTGTGTTGGTCAGGAAAGGTGAGATGAAAGGATGCAAGGAAAACTAACGCTAAACAGCAACAAGGAATTACCTTCCTTAATCATAATTTCTGTTCAAGCCATCATTGGATGAAAAGATTATGTAAAAAGAAAAAAAAATAAAATATACTTTAGAGCATATAGACAGCATTTCACCTAAGTCCGCACCCATACATAGACTTGCTATAATGTATCATTGTTGTAATTAAAATACCAGTAACTGTGAATGTCTCTCTGTGAGATGGGTGAACACAGTGTGGTACATAGACCTGTTGTACTGTAAGAGCATTATAGCTACAGGCGTTCTGTACATAGTACTCCTAAAAGTTTGCAGCATGAACTAAAAGGCTGTTTCGGAGGGGTGGCAGACAGTGACAGGGTGATACTTTGACGGAAGTGCCTAGGGGGCCCCCTAACTTAACATTTGCTGGGGACCCCCAAAATGCTAACAACAGCCCTGATTCTCACATTTGGTGAAGACAAGTGCATGTATTTTGCTGTAACATCAATATTATAGAAAATATGCAACAAACCAGGTACAGAAATATTTCCTCATAAAACATACAAGATTACCAAAACAACTGCACTGATATCTCACCTCTGTCCTGTATAGGTTCATAGGTTCATAGGTTGGTACAAGGGTATCGGCTCTAGGGCCTATACAAGCCTAGCCATAACAATTCCCTGGCTGTTTCTTCCCACAATATTTACTTCCCTGGACCCCTGTCTAGCAGGATGACTGACATGATCCCCGGGGTGAATTTCCTATTTCCCATCCAATTGTCAAGGTTCCTTTTGAAGAGGGCCAAAGAGGCACTCTGCTTGACATGTATGGACAGTCTATTCCAGAGTCTGGGGAGTCTCTTGGTCAGGAACCTATCCCTCCAGCATGTTTTGTTCATTGTGATGGCAATGTTTAGATCCCTGGAGCATATGGCTCTGAGGCATTGGGATTTCTTTAAGTGTAGCATGTCCAGCAGCTCTGGGTTTAACATGGCCTTGTATGTTAAGCAGAGATCACCTCTGAGTAGACGATATGAGACAGAATGGTTCCTGAGTGGTTCGATAGCTCAAGTGGTTGCTGAGATATTCTCATTTGTTTACTAAATTAATAATAAAAGTGTTCATGTTAAGTAATAAACCCCATTTCAGACCTTAAATGACATGAAAGCCACCAATGTGACAACAGTTATTGCTGAACAGTATATCTTTTACACATCTTTGGGAACTCATATAGTTACAGAAATCTAACCATTTATTTGAACTTTGGAGACTTACTGTTGTTAAAAATAAATGGATGCAGACATTAAGTTAAAAATAAAGCACCACAGCTTCATTACAGAGACTGAGTTAATGAAAATCCTCCAACTTGTCCTCAATGAAATAAGGACTGGGCTATTTTTTGTGGTCTGTAAAACTGTCAGCTGACTTCCAACTACTCCTTTCACACATTTCTGTTTTCATGCCAATGTCCTGTCGAGTATGTGACTATTAAAATGAGGGCAAATGTTTGGTTCTGTATACTCTATTTGTAGTGTGGAATTGACTGATGGTCACTGTGTGTACTCAGGCACATGCAGCGTGCCTGTAAAGGTCAGTCACAATATTGCCTATGTTTGCACTTTGGTAGGGGATAATGCATTTTGCCCTACATACCAATCATCAACCTGTTCATATTCTGATGTCTGATTCCCTGTTGTCCTAATGCTAGATGCATGTGCAGAAACTGTGAGAGGATGGCAACAGTTGCTGAGAATCACTGATGCGTTGTCAGAGAGGTTTGCAAATTTGCTATCAATTGACTGCATCAATGATCTTTGAGACTTCTATAATGTGTGTCTGAATGAGGATATGTTAATGTCACCCTTATGGGAATACAGTAAGGTAGATGGACCCATGGGAGATGAAGAGCATATGAACAAGAAAGCATATCATTCAGGTTTTACTACTGTAAAATGTTCAATGTACAGCAGTGAAATAAACAACAGAGTTTAGATTTTACAAGGAAATGTCTTTGACTTTACCTTTCAAGTATCATGCACAACTCTTTCTAATTGTGATTACACTGTGGGAGCAGCAGTGCTGGGGTGTGGGTGTGTACTCAAGTTAGAGCTACAGTTATGCCTAATATATTGGGCTGATTTGTGTTGTTTTTATTCCCAAGTACAACTGCAGTCATTGTAACCTGTAATTGAATGACTTTTCAAGTAAGTATTTCAGTGAGACTTGTTGTGTCTTTTGGCTTTTCCCGGTTAGAGGTCGCCACAGCGGAACTCCGGTCCGCTAATGATTGGCAGTTGATTTTTACGTACTGGCTTGCCAGGCCTGACGCACAACCTTCAACAAAGGTACGCCCATTCCCACATATCTCCACGCAGAAGACGCTCTAGCTGAGAATCGAACCGGACAGCGTCTTACTCTGAGGAGACAACGCTACCGCAGCACCACCACTGCAGCGTCTTATTCTGCATTACTGGGAATCATTCTTGCAATGACTTCACCTAATGTGTGCCCTGTATCACTGACACTAAATGCCCTGATTGTAGGTAGCCCTTAATCTGTGTCTAATGCACCATGTAATGTCTTTCCTATAGTCTCATGTCTTACATGGTCTACAGTTGCTTTGTCTATTGGGTCTGGCATTGCCTTGGTCACGGGAATAGATAAATTCTTCCATCATGTGTAGTTCTTGCTATCCATCACTGCTTCCCTGCCTCATCTTATTCTGGCTTCAAAGGTGCAAGAGGTGAGTTTAACACATCTGCTTTAATCAGCAGTCAGTCAGGGAGAGGACTTAATTGAAGTGAGTTGGAAGCTGACAATTTCTATGTCCATAGTAATAAAATAACAGTTATAAAAATATAACAGACTACAGTCACTTTGCTTAGGAGTACACTGATTAAACCTGCCAAATGCCATGCATTTGCTTGCCTAAGAAATTTGTGTTTTATCTTTTGCAGCAGCAGGTACCTAACAAGACCACTTTGTGTGACACATCTCTTCACAACACAGCAAATTTGCTACCTGCAGTGCTTCAATGGGTTATGCAGGCAGCAAGTGTTATATGATCACACTCTTTGATATTGTACCTATTCATCCCCACTGCAACCCAAATAGTATTACATTTCAGATTCTGTTGGCTGCATTAGTGCCTCTGCCATACAACTTAATAGTCTGTCTTCTTATACTCTGTATATATAACATTTCATCCTTGCATTAAGTAAGTGTAATACCTTACCTGGCTGTTATCCCCTTCACTGACAGATGAAGAAGTTTAATGTACATAGGAGTAACAAATCCACAGGGTGGTGTTTTTTCATGATGAGTGCAAACAATGGAATTGCAGTTCGGTCAGTGATTGTGCCTTGTGCCATATTTTCATTATCATCACAACAGAAATAATGGCATTGTTCTACATCTGTTGTAGCTGTATGACCATACCATAATGAGACAGCTAACGGGGAAACTGATCCATCACAACTTTCATGAACGTACCCCAGAAAGTAACTGCAGAGTTTCCAAAAACTATTCATTGTATTCAGATATTGTAAAACATAAACTGCCTCCCTATAAATATGCATTTACAGATGCTTATATGAACTGTTTATTATTTTAAATGGTGTTACAAGGCATACTTGCTGCCCATTAATCATGTGTTCTTTAGTAACTGATGTTAAAGTATTATAAAGACCTATCTGATGATTGATTGCTGCCCTTTCTGCTTTCCCTGATTGCAGTTTTACCATTTTTGTTTTATTTCTCTAAATCAAATGATGATGTAGTGAAAAATGCTCCCCACCACAAGTATTGACCTGCACTGTCTTTGCTGAGAGACATTGCTTGCAGTAGGTTGATATACATGGTTAGTAAAATACATAAGTGAGTCATATGTAGATGTTTACTTGTGAATGCATCACAGTGTGATCAATCTTCCAATAACTTTTCCCAGTCTTGATGAAAGAGTTGAGGCTGCAAAATCTAAATACCAAAGAAGGCAAGATGGCGAGAGTGAGATGTTCCCCTTAACTAGGACAATATTCAAGTGTGTCATCATTTTTACATGAGAGGAGTAACTTACCTTGAATGCCAGTCACTGTAGATGTGAATGCTGGTTTTAGCAGTTGTTAGCCCCCTTGCTTTATGTAGAACACCCCTTGCATGGTGTGACGTACTAAGTTTGAAATCTCAACAGTGACTGACTTAGTGTAATGCCAATACTGGTGTGCCAGTGCTAGCAGTGCTGCTGTGGGGAGTCATTTTCCTGGAGTTGCAATTTGATACATTGGGAATCTTTGTAAACTTGTGAAAACTGTTTCCCTTAATAAAATGATGTAACCTGCAAGAGTACAAGGGTAGAATCACAAAACAGTGCTAAAACATGGTGTACATTTCCCTTTCTGAGGCAGCCAACAGAATCAACATTATACAGATGAAGGAAAGGACATCCACAGACTAGGCATACTGCATCATCAATCCACACTGACAGATGCAATCAACCTGTCCATATAATGTCAATTGTTTACTATAAATCAGTGCTGTCTTCACTTCCTTCAAAATGGGCTCACTCCACAGTTATGACACTGACCACTGACGATTGTCTGAAAATGTGCACATCTGCTTTCGACATCTTCTTCTTTCGGCTGCTCCCGTTAGGGGTCACCACAGCAGATCAACTGTTTCAATTTCTTCCTGTCCTCTGTATCTTGCTCTGTTACACCAACCACCTGCATGTCCACATCTGCTTTCGACATGAGTTCTCATTAAAGTGGCGGGCAGCCAAAAGTAGCCTGTGAGAGAAGAAGATGTAGAAGACCATAAGTTTTCATTTCTTCTCTTATATTGTTCAGATTAACACATATTCTCACAGCATGTGTTTACTTTGCCAGCATACTTTGATAAAGGAGGTGGATCATCATGGGTGCAAGGGAAGTCACAACTCGGTGAAAAGCTTCCAGTGCAGCTGTCTGCTCTTATGGTGAAATCTGAGGGATATCATGAATTATGTTGAGTGCCACTACAATTTACTCCTTGTACACATGACTACCTGCAGTGAAGAGAACAGTACGAGCTTTATTAGCAAATGTCTGCATGAATATGCCCATCAACATAATGTCTGCCCTTGTTTACATTGCCTTACCTTTCAGCATCCATGCTCTGTCCTCCAGATCGCAGTGCTTGCAACAAGACAAGTGTAGGTCATGATTGTCATGGATGTTGCAGACATGATTAATTAAGGAAGCCCATTTAGCCTGCATCAGGGGCCCATTCCCTGCACTAGTTGATGGCACCAATGCAGGTGATTGCTGGTAGGCTGAGACCAATGGCCGAAGAGAGCACATCCATGAAGTTTCGATTTTTGGTCAAGCTTTTTCTTGATTCCTGTATCAAATATAGGAGAAACCATATGAGTCCCAAGGTCTTAAATCACATCGCTATCAAACATATTTTCACAGCAATTATTATTGCCCATTTGCAATGTGCCAGAATTCAAAGCAGTGTTTCACATCTGGCATGTTGATGTGCAAATACGTCCGCACTGCACAATGATGGTTAGGTGTAATACTTGCTATATGGATGTTGCTTGAAGTTAGCATTGACAGTGATCACTTCAATGCTTCTAATTCCATATTTGATTTTTTCACTTCATTGTTCTGAAGAATAGTAAACAGATAAAAGGCATTCTTACGTAAACATGCATACTATGGTATGTGGTACTCTGTGTTGTAAATATCAGTGTCCTCTTACCTGCAGAAATTGAATATCTATGACTTTTCTTCCCTGTAGATCCATCAAGAAGTATGATCCATACTTGGAAGTGAGTCCAGGGGAATGGCAACAGGCATCACCACTTAAATGGTCTTCACTGCACACTCTTAGAGATCAAGCAGCAACTTTTACTGCTCTTCCTGCCAGACATGAACTACTGATGGTACAATGTAGCAGGTCTGGATCAAGTTGTATGTTCATGAGGAGCATGTGGCCAAATTCCCTGTGTGGAATGCTTTTAGCATTCTTGTTATCTTTGTGCCACTAAAACAATGCCACTTTTCCAAGAACAATTTCCAGCTCCTTTTGCTCCAAGATGAGGCCAAGTGCCCAGTACTCTGTGGTGACCATTTTCACACACATTGCAATGGCACTGCAACTGAAACTAACAAATGGTAAAAGTACAGCTGACAGGAGCCAAAGCATGTCACACGTGCGGAAAGCATTGTGACCGGAGAACTCTCACGCAATAGGAAGGTGCATGGCTGCTGTGTGAACAATCAAATCTGCATCCCTTTGTACCTACAAACACAGAAAGGTGTGGAAAAGTATCTCAGTCTTGTGCAGTGAGTGAGAACTCTGACAAAGCTCAAACTCACTCATGATGGCTTACCTGGACTCATTCAGTTGGTCACTGTTAGGCTCTATCTCCCTTTCATGGTCCATTCTGGATTACTGCTATGTTCTACTTCAGCTTCAGACTCTGTAAAGTCTTCTACCAAAGGTGACATGGTCTGCTCTGGGGCTGTGTTGTCCTTTGTGCTGCACTACACAATCATTTTGTGTTGTCTGAGTATAGCGTATTGCTGCATTCACAGATTAACTTGAACCCCTCTTTGCACCTCAAGTTACAAGGTTTGAGTTTTTCTTGATTGGCAACCACTCATTGTATGCCTCAAATATATCTCTGTATATGTAGAATACAGTTCCTGCAATGACATGAATGCAGCAACAGGCTGAAATATCACTGAGGTGCAAATGGTGGTATTAGAAATCACACCATTAAAATTATACTCATAGCACTCACATTTCTTATTGTCTGTGTAGAAGATGTGATCATGTTTGGAAGTATAACACTGACTTTATGAGTGCAGTAGTTGTAGTCATAATCACTGCTTATCACTCTTACATAGTCATTGCTTTCCTCTGGAAACTGAGGTAGCTGCTCATCTATGTCAATGAGTCATGTCCTTGAGGTGGCTTCTTCTGTAGGAGTTATCACAGGACGATCATTTCCCTTGAACTTTTCATCAGGTGATGTAAGGATTCCAGCATTGGAAAGTATCTGCGTTCAGAGAAATAACATTGACAACAGGTGAAGAATCGTCAACAGGGATGGTTTCCATGCATATTTTTTGCAGGGTATATATAAGCATGGGAAATGTTAGTGCACCTAAAAACAGTGTCTTTCATGTAGTACAGATGTACTTCTGTATGAAGTTGATGGCTTGAAGGAGAAAATACTTGGCCATGCATCAGCCTTCAATCTCTAATGTTCTTCGTGTTTCGCTGTTGCAGTCATTACATTTGGGTAATCTGCTGGCAGGTTGCCCTCAGTTGGCCTGATTAATAAAGTCTTGGGTCCTGCGTCGGTTGCTGTCCCTTCTTCCATGACGTCAGGTCATCAGGGGTATAAAACATGCAGTCGATGCCATTACATCAGTCTTTCTTGCCACACGGTGCCCGAAGCAGAAGCAGTTTGCAAGTGCCGGTTGGCCGACACCTGAAATTTTCATTTTCGAGTTTCAGAACCGAAGTCTTCAACTAAAAGCTAAGTACCCTGTTGGGCAAACTTTTTCTTGCTCCTTACCGATGTCAGTAAAAGTTAATAATTGCATTACTTGTGGGAAGCACATACCTCATAAGGATTTTCATTTGTACTGTATTCCTTGCCTAGGCCCTGATCATAACGTACCTTGTTGTCAGTTTTGTGCTAGATTTAATCAACGCACTATTAAACGTCGGTACATTTTTGCTTCTAAATATTTTGGCTCACGATTTAACTATCCAGAAATGACATCAGTTAGCAATCCGACTACCAGAATACCTAAAAAATGCAAAGAAAAAGACAGGCAGGCCGCCAAGGTCCAAAACTGAGGACGACGCTTCTCCTAAGCCAGTCGCTAGTTCGCCGGTACTCAGTGAGGCACTTTTGCAGCCTCTGATGCCCGCTACTTTTGATTCGCAGGCCTCTACTGAGACCCATTCAGAGTCTGGTATGCTGCAAGATGCTTTAAGTATTGAACCCATGGATGTCTCTACCTTAGATGGGTCCGGAGCTGCTGTGCAGGCACCGGCTTTTGAGGGTGCTTTCAGGCCTAAAGATTTGTATATTAAACCAACGCCATCTTCAAAACTAAGGCCAAAATCTACTTCTATGTCTAAAAAAACGATGCTTGGGCCACGTGTGCAGGCCCCTATGCCTAAAAAGCAAATGATCAAAATGGCTGAAGATTTAATTACCTTGATCAGGGGTAGCCAACCCTCTCCTGCTAAGAGGCCTAGGCAAGACATTGATTATGAATCTTCTGATCAGGATTCTATTTCTTCTGATTCTTCTACTGAACAGGATTTATCTATACCTACTTATGAGGACTCTGACGAAGAAGATTCCATTCCTTCTGCTTTTTCCCCTGAGGATTTCTCTTTTGGAGAAACTTTACATACCTTAAGGGAACATTTCCACTGGGAAAGTCAGGATTTCTCTGAATCTAAAAAGAGACTTAGGGATTTTCTTCTTCTTCCTCAGCATAGGCCTTTGGCTATACCTCCTGTTCTAGACATTGTTGATGATGTTTTTTCAGAATCTAGTATGACTCCTGATTTTCTGCACCCAGCTCCTAGTAAGCCAGACAGATACTACAGGGTTCCTGACTCCCACAAATTCCTTTTAAAAAATCCTACTGCTGATCCTGAAACCATTTCTCAGGGTCCCAAGGGCATTAAGGCCTCTACTGCTAAAAATCCTACCCCTTCTGCCAGAGATTCCAGGGCGCTGGATAGATGGGGTAAGAAGGTTTACATGTCTGCAACCTTGGCAATCAGGGCTTTAAACCGTCAATTTCATATGCTTAAATATCAACAGCATATCATGGGACTACTTAAACAGAAAATGATGTTAATCTCTGACTGTGTGGAAAATAAAGATTTGCAGGATTTATTACATTCAGCTGAACAAGTTGGAAAACATACTTTGCAATGTGGTTTTGATTCCTTGGAGGCCTCTTGCAGGGCTGCTGTAACTGGATCTGTGCTAAGAAGGCATGCTTGGCTCAAAGAGCAAACTCTGCCTGACCATGTTAAAGCAAAATTGTTGTATGCTCCTTTACAACAGGACCGTCTCTTTGGTAATAAGGCTGAAGAAGTGTTAAAAAAAACTGTGAAAGATTTCTTACAAGTGCAACCTCCAAGATTTAGTAGGCACTGGCCTTCTAAGAACTGGTCCTTTCCAGTCCCTTCGAGAGCCACTCAAGTCAAATCCAGACATTCCAAAGGCTCCAGGTTTCAGTCACAAGGAACTTTTAGAACAAAACAATGGGGTGCCTCCACCTCCAAATCTGGAAACAACAAGGCACCTCCCTATGGTAAACAGCCTCAATGACTTCCCTCTACAATCACCAAGCACTTACCTTTTAGCTGCCCCTTTCTGGGGAAAACTGGCACTTCATACACGAAACTGGCAACTTATTACCCAGGACAAATGGGTTTTAAATATAGTATCCCAGGGATACAGATTTCATTTCCACACGTTGCCAATCCCAAACGGATGGCCAGATCTGCCCCCAAATCAGTGGGCAGAAGCCCAGAAACAAGTTCTGTCCCTCATGAACATGGGGGCTATTCAACCAGTACCAGAAGAGGAAAAGGGGCAAGGTTTCTATTCAAGACTTTTCCTGGTACCCAGAAAAGACACATCATGGTGTCCAATTCTGGACTTATCCATTCTAAACACATTTCTGGACATACCAAAATTCAAGATGCTGACTCTTCAACAGTTACTACCTATGCTAGGCAAAGCTGCCTGGTTGGTAACTCTAAACTTAAAAGAGGCTTACCTGCATATCCCAATCAGGGAATCTTGCAGAAAATATCTCCGCTTCAAAGCAGGCTACTTGCATTACCAGTTCTCTGCACTGCCCTTTGGCTTATCTACTGCATCCAGGCTCTTCACAAAGTGCCTGGCTCCAGTAATTGCATTTTGCAGGCAAAGAAATATTCAAATATATCTATACTTGGATGACTGTCTAATTCAGGCAGAAAACAAGGACATTCTTCTAAAGCATCTGGCATTTGTAAAAAGGGTTCTAACTTGTCTAGGGTACACCATAAACAAAAAGAAATCACAACTGGTACCCTCTCAAAAAATTACATTCCTGGGTGCAAGCTTGAATACAACTGCCCAGATGACTTACCTTACACCAGAAAAGCAAATTCTATTGGTGACTTACTTCAAACAGGTGGCCACAAAAACCCTGATATCTGCAAGACAAATTCTGCAAGCCTTGGAGTTCATGGCCTCCTGCATTCTTCTAATTCCATATGCAAGACTGCATATGAGGAAACTTCAGTGGTACTTAAAAAGTTTATGGAGTCAACATTGTCACAGCCTGGAAGCAATGATTCCTATCATACCTTGCCTGCAACTAGAGTTCCTATGGTGGGCAGAGGCCTGCCACCAAAACAAGGGACTGCCATTCACTCCACCCCCTGCCACACAAACCCTAACTACAGATGCATCAGACTATGCTTGGGGGGGGCTCATCTGGCAGGAAAGTGCATTCAGGGCAAATGGAGCCCAAATCAAATGCACCTACATATCAATCAGAAAGAGATGCTAGCTGTACAGAATGCACTGACAGCCTTCAAGGACTACCTTCATCCAGGACAACTAATGATAAAGACGGACAACACCACAGTTATGTGGTACATAAACAAGTAGGGGGTTACACATTCCTACTCCCTTTGCAGACTAGCCATGGCATTGTGGAACACAGCCTTGACCTACCAAATACAACTACAAGCTCAATTCCTGCCAGGAAAGCTTAATACTCTGGCAGACGAACTAAGCAGAAATCTTATGGACCCACACGAATGGAAACTGGAACCACAAGTTTTCAGCATGTTGACATGCAAATGGGGGAGTCCAGACATAGATCTTTTTGCCTCACCCCAGAACTATCAGTTGAACAAATTCTGCACAAGAATTCATCATAAAAAAGCTTGGAAAGTGGATGCTCTATCATTCAGCTGGAAAAACCTATCAGTCTATGCTTTTCTCCCTCTGCCTCTGCTCTCCAAAGTTCTACTAAAAGCCAGACAGGACAAACCAAAAATGATTCTGATTGCTCCAGACTGCCCTCGCCAACACTGGTACCCACTCCTGCACAATGTGTCATACCTTCCTCCATGGCACCTGCCTCAGACACCTTACCTACTGTCTCAGCAGAACTACCAAATTCTGTGCACTCAGCTCCAAACTTTGAATTTTGCAGCGTGGCTAATCAACTAATTTCACCATTGGCATCCCTCAGCAAACCTGTGATGGATGTCATTTTGGAGGCTAGAAGGCCTAGTACTAGAAAATCTTATGCTGACAAATAGAAAAGATTCTGTGCCTGGAACCAATCACAAGGAATAAGCACAGTAATGCCCAATATTCCTCAGATTCTGCAATATTTAACTGAGATGCTTCACAAGGGCCTATCTTTTTCTTCCATAAAAATCCATGCCTCAGCCATTTCAGCTCATTACAACACAGAACCTCCCCTCTTCCCTCATCCTCTACTAAAACAGTATCTCAGAGGGGGCAAAATTTTAAGACTTCACAGGAGAGTGCCAACTTCTGCATGGGACCTCAATTTTGTTTTGGAAAAACTCACTCTCCCTCCTTTTGAGCCAGCTGCTACTGTGGACCTAAAATTTCTCTCCTGGAAAACAGCTTTCCTTTTAGCAGTCATTTCAGCTAGAAGGATTTCAGAATTACAGGCTCTTATGGCAGTGGAGCCTTTCATTATTTTTCATCCGGACAGGGTGGCTCTCAGGACCAATCCATTTTTCATGCAGAAGGTGGTATCCAGTGTGGCTCTTAATCAGACCATTCATCTGCCAACTTTCTTTCCCAATCCACAGAACAAGGGGAAGCGGATTCTGCATTCATTGGATGCACACAGGCATCTTAGATTCTACTTAAACAGGACAAAATCTCTAAGAAAATCTGAACAACTATTGGTGGCATTTGCTGCAGGGGCAGAGGGAAAGGCTATTTCAAAGCAGACCATTTACAAATGGATAAGCCATTGTATTCATTTATGCTATATGCACCATGGTAAACCTATCCCCAAGGGGATCAGATGTCATTCCACCAGGGTTGCATCTACTTCTGCAGCCTTTCTCAGAGGGGTTCCTACCAGAGACATTCTAGAAGCTGCTACCTGGAGCTCAGTTCATACGTTCACCAAACATTACCATTTACCTCTCTTTAAATCCAGAGCTGGCTTTGCCAATGCTGTCCTGCAGGGCCTTATAACTGCTCCTAATGCTGTATAAATCAATCCTCCAAACCATAGCTTTGAGATTCTACCCAAATGTAATGACTGCAACAGTGAAACATGAAGAACATAGTACAGTTGTGTACACTTACCATAAATGTAGATGTTCGAGTGTATCCACTGTTGCAGTCCTGGTTACCCACCCTCCAGCCCCCAGTTTTTTTCTTACTATAACTCTTCTTTCTTTTACTTTGCTTAAAAGCCTTTTTGGTGTATTTGCTTTTGTTTGGAGGTATATTTTTTTGTGTTTTAAATTATATATATATATATATATATATATATATATATATATATATATATATATATATATATATATATTGCTCCCCATTTAGGGGGCACCTGACATCTGGGGCAAGAAAAACTGATGTAATGGCGATGGCTGCATGTTTTATACCCCTGACGACCTGACGTCATGGAAGAAGGGACAGCACCTGATGCAGGACCCAAGACTTTGTTAATCAGGCCAACTAAGGGCAACCTGCCAGCAGATTACCCAAATGTAATGACTACAACAGTGAATACATTCGAACATCTACATTTATGGTAAGTGTACACAACTGTACTTTGCCCTGGCGAAAAATATGTGGAGTCTGACATCAGCAGTGGGATTGCAAACTGATCTGCATTAAAATGTTCTGCAGACATTCAAATGTTGTCATTTCAACCATCCAGCACGTTTCATGGCTCCTGCCCTTTGCAGTCATCATTACTTATTGCATGCAAAACAGTAGAAATTGCCATGGTTGTTCTTGCAATTTGTACACCAAACTGAACAGTAACTTTTCACCTTTATTACTTGTTAGAGGAAGCAAAAACAAAGCTAAGTCACTGCCTAGCCAGTGATATGTCAAACTCTAGAGTTAATTCATGGGCAGTGAGGACAGAGGTGAATGACCCCAAAACATGTTGAAGTCCTTAGGAAATGGAGTGGATAGGCATATTTATGTCATAAAATGTGAATATTGCTGTATATTAGTGGACAGGGAGAGTACCAGGTACAAAAGGTGGATGTAAGTTGAAGTTTATAGCGCCAGGCAATGGTTAGAATATTCAGAGTACTTTCTCAATATGCATAATATCTGATGAAACACCCATAATAGTCAAATACTACCTGCTCTCAGTCCTTGTCTCCATTCACCTGGATGATTCAGTTGCGAGCTATACTTATCACAAGACACTACCATTTAAAACCTCTAAAAATCAGCAACCCTTTCATACCATCATTTCAGTCTGTTTTACCAATAATTGCCACCAACAAAAACTTTTCTTGCTACTCCTGCCAACATTATTGCTTCACTCTTATGTAGGAGGTGTGGGTCAAGGGGGATGTAAAAATACACTGGACTTGTACACTCTGTAGTAAGAGACCAGAAAAAAGGCAAGGAGCTTGTTATCAGCAGTCAGAAGTACACGACATACATACATACACATATCAGCTGCAAATGAAACATATGGAAATTAATGTCTGTGAAAGCAAGATGACCAAATGAAGCCAGAGCAGATATGCTCAAGTTGTATTTTGAGTTAGGGGGTAAATGAATCCTGAGGGTCTAGACCCCATGTCTTTTTTAGACAGATGCAGACAGTAATGTCCAAACTAACATATGTCCCAAAATAACTTGTAGTGACTTCCTAACTAACATACCTCCTCCTAATAAATGCCCACAATACATAGGGACACAATTGGGTTGTATGCATGGCTAGGCTTATAATGGCCCTGGTGGTCATTAGCCTAATACATAACTATGAACTATGAACTGAGGGTGCTTGCAGCAGTATGTAGATAAAGATGTATGCAGACTGTAGAATAAGCCATCTTTGTTACAGTGCACCATAAAAAATAGATCTATGCACCCCCCAGCAAAAAACAAAACAAAACAAAACAAAAAAAAAACAGACATTCCTTCTACAAGCATACCAGATAGAAGGTCAGATGCGTGACACATACACCCCCTCCAGCCCCAGCCATTCAGGTCCCATTTCTGTGCCCTGTCCCTAGCCATCCTTTAACATATATTATTTTTAAAAAATTCTTCTTTAAACTGTTTGCTACAAATGTAGCAAACAGTTGCTACAGTTTATACCTGCCTGCAAGGAAGACTTCAGCACTCATGTTTTAGTTTAAAAAACTTCTTTTTAAATTATAGCAAACTGTTTGCTACAAATGTAGTAAACAGTTGCTATAGTTTATACCCTGCCTGCACTCATGTTTTAGTTTAAAAAAAAAATCTTTTTAAACTGTAGCAAACTGCTTGATGCAAATGAAGGAAACAGTTGTTACAATTTACTCCCTGCATGCATGGAGCACTACAGCCCTCAGGTTTTAGTTAAAATTTTTTTTTTTTACTTTTAAATTGTAGCAAACTGTTTGCTATAATGTAGCAAGCAGTTGCTACAATTTAGACCACACATGGAGAGCTACAATGCTCAAGTTTGATTGCAAATGTAATACCGGATTTTAAAAGCCAGTATTACATTAAAGAGTGATCAGGATTGACCAATTGAACCCCCTAACTCCTTGTGCCTGGGGCTGTTGCCCCTCTTACCTCACCCTAGCTATGCTAGTGAAAACAGGACAGTCACTACTCAGGGCAGTATTGAGAGATCAATTCCTGTCACACTGCATGAAAGTCTGGGTGAGAGTGACTGGAAAAATATGCATTGTAGTACAGTGTAAGCTGATGAGCAGTTAGTATTTAGGATTCAGATCATGATACAGCACAAATGACACAGACTTTGCAGCCAAACAGATAGTGGATAAGAAACCAGGCAGTAAGGAACTTAGAAGTTGTATTTGAAAATGAATCTGCAAATCTTTGCACAGTTATGTCTGGAAATGAGGAATAATGTCCAGATACATTGAGTTAATCTAAAATAACATGACATATTCTAATACAAAGGGATATAAGCAATATATTAACATATAATTGTAGTGCTATATTTACTTTAGGCTACCCACATTGTTGCCCCCTGAGTCCCTGAAATTTTAATTTCCCCTGAAATGACCTTGGAACAAGTCTTACTTTCACTGCCAAGTAAGAAAAGCTATACTTCCATTGGACCAGACTACACACTATTCTGCACTGTCACTGTCATCAAAGCCAAGCATGAATTATCTTAGCCTCTACTAAAACTAGTTAGCTTCAGCCTTTCCTCTGTGTTCATGTATGATGGCTGGAAAACAGCCACTGTGACGCCCCTGTACAGTGTTACCCTTCAACACATCCAGGTAATTGCAGGATTATCATCCTCATTAGCCTTATAAAAAAGCCATGCAGTGTGTCATAGCAGAACATATTTAAGTAGACATAGGCAACTTAAATGATCAAGACCCAATCAGTTTGGGAAGGACAGGTTCTTTCTCATGAAATTAATAATCTTTTTTTGACAAGATTTTAGGGGTTGTGGATGGTGGTTACTCTGTACACACTGCTTATTTTAATCTGCCTGTGGCATTTCACATCCTCCCCTATGGTTCATAGGTTCGTAGGTGATTACTAGGCAAATGGCACAAGAACTTTTACAAGCCTAGCCAATTGTACCCAGGATATGACAATATTATATCTTAATTCCCCAGATATGTGATGGGGTAATATCAGTGTAGTGGGCCTTCGGGTGTTGGTGCCTTGAGTCATTTTACAGACTGACAGTGTCCATAGGGGCATGGGCACTATCCTGGGAGTGAATTTATGGTTCCCATCCATTTATCCAAATTCTTTTTGAAGTGAGTGAGGTACGTGCTTTGTTTTTACAAAGATGTGAAGTTTACTCCATAGACAAGCTAGTCTTTTGGATACAAATCAGTTTCTCCAGCAAGTTCTGTTAGAGTAACAAGTATGGTTCATGTCCATGAAACGCATAACCCTTGTGAAATGTTCTTGTGAATATAGAACATTTTCATTAGTGCTGGATCAAAGTATGCCTTGTGTAATGAAAGGATATACTGCCAGCCCAGCTAGCTGGAATTTTGTAAATGGTTATGTGTCATTTGTGAATATCAACATGCTTTGTGTATGATGCTTATGTTACAAATGTATTAGAACTGTATGTCATGTATATATCAAACTAGGTTAGTACAGACGTGTGTTGAAAAGGTATTTCATTAAGTTTGGATATATATTAGTGTCGTTGGCATCTCCTGTAATGTGCGGACATAGCCCTTTCCTGTCTTGCTCATCTGTTAACTTCTAGGAAGCTAATACTACACGGTCTGCATTGTGGCCATTCTTTCTGTTTCAAAGAGCATCTATGGTGTCATTTAAACTATTTCACTTCAATTCAACCAGTACAGCAATTAAAACATCACAGTGGTCCTTCACTGCTTAAAGAAACATCATGGCCATTCTTCACTGCTTATAGAAACATCACAGTCATCCTTTCATTGCTCAAAGAAACATCTATTGTGTATGATATTCGTTTTTTTTTTTTTGTTTTTTTGCTTGTTTTTTTTTCCCTTATTTGTTGTTTAAATACATTTGATATAACTTGCCAGGAGTACATACTACTGGACCCCCCACCCTCAGTTTTCCCTCTTAATACTTACTTTTTGTAGTTGGTTTTCTAGCTTTCCTTAGCCCTTTCTCCTTAGAGATTGCTCATGTTTCTTCTCTATCATTGGTATATAGATATATATTTTTTGTTTTAATAGAAAGCTATCTTCTGTTTTGCTGACTTACCTGTACTATTATCTTTCTTTCTTTCCGTGACATTTAGTAAAGTGATTGATTGATTGTTTCTGACCGTGTGCAATCATCCTTGGCTCTACCTGCTTCGTTCCCCTACCCTGCCCCCATTTCTCACCACCCCCACTACTCCCACATTTACCTCTAATTAACCACAACTCTTGCTAAGATACAACCAATCACTATCTGCTAAACTCTCTTCATACGTTAGCAACAATTATCCAATCACATTTGACCTTATACCTTCCCACTATTATCCTCTTCTCATACCACATTTATCAAATTCAATATTGCCTCTCCCATAAAACACACACCTCTGTTCTCCACAACTCACTCTCTCATCCAAAATATTACCTAGACTAGCTAATTGCACATACAAACATTGCAACCCTTTCTCACCTCCTTTTCTATATCTCCCCTCAAATCCTATCATTATATATCAGCCCAACACTCATCACTAAAAATCATATCACTTCATACAGTTAACCTATCCAGACTTACCTTCCTGTACCTACTTACACGCTTCTGCATCCCCATCAATTCTCATCACCCCACCATTCCACAGCTACTATCCCACATCCCAAAACCTCACTTTATAACCTCTACATTACACCCAGTCTCCACAACACTACTCACACAGCCTTGTTTCCACTCAGATATCACAAAACCATTTCTAAATCTGAGCCTGTGTCAACAAACCATAAACTATTGTATAAATATATAAAAACAACACTCAGCATATTATCAAAACTGCAAATGAGTGGTGATATCCATCCCAGTCCTGGCCCCCAACTTAATCAAAACATAACTTCTACATGCTCCCAAAATAACTCCCCTATCATCCCTGCTCACCTCAAAGGACACTCTCTTCTGTTCCTTAATACAGACCTAAGAAATTTACTAAATAAAGTTCATGATCTACATGCTCTACTAGATTTATACTCTTCTGACATTACCATTCTGACTGAAACCTGGCTCAAACTACATATTAAAAATAATGAAATCCTACCCCCTGGGTACAACCTTTACAGGTTTGACTGTCACATTAAATGGGGAGGTGGTGTAGCCATAATGTTCAAACAAAACACTAGAACTCATTAACACTAATCTTCCTTCATTTAACAATAGTGAAATACTTCTCACTAAACTCAACATTAATAAAAACAAAACATTGATCATTGTCACTATCTATATTCCCCCAGGTAAAAATTCAACAACAGATGAAGATTTTTTCCACTGACTATCCTTAACCTACCATCAGGAAATTATCATAATGGGAGACCTCAATATAGACTGGACCACCTATGACACCAATAATCCTCCTAACTTTATAAATCTACATGGCTTCTACCAGCTTATGCAAGATTCCACAAGAATAGATAAAACATATAATAGACACTCAATTCTGGACTGGATCCTCACTAACAAATCTCCTTCATTCCTCCAATCAGGTTGTCTCGCAAACAATATCAGTGACCTTCTGCCCACATTTTTGCTTAGACATAATCTCAGTCCACCTAGACAATAAATCTTTTGATTAATCCGTAATAAAACAAATTTCAGTACCCAAACATTCCATTATCTATTTCAACAAATAGATTGGTCTCCCCTAAAAATATTACCATTAGATGATGTGGTTCAACACTTTAACACTACCTTCCAAGACATCTTAAACAGTTTAGTCCCTTGTAGAACTGCTAGAATAAAAATGCACTATTCGCCATGGCTATCTAATAACATCAGAGATCTTTTAAAACAAAGGGACAAGGCATGGGTACACTGGTCAACTGTCAGAAGCCAGGATACCTTAACTCAGTACAAACACATTAGAAATAAAGCTAAGTCCCAAATAAAAGCAGATGAGAAACATATTACATCAGTGCACAACAAAAGTACCTAAACAACCCCCCAAAATTCTGGTTCACCATTGACAAGCTCCTTCAGCCTGGCAACAATACCCCCCTACCCCCCACTACATTCTCCTCAGGGGATAACAGATCAACTCAGTTCAATTCCTTCTTCATAAACTCAATACACTCTCTTACCAAATATAACCAAAATATTTCACCTAAGCTCTCTACCATTAATAATTATCTCACAAATACCTTCTCCTTGCAACCTGTTCCAACTCATACCATATACAAATTTCTTAAAAAACTCAAACCTACCAGCCTTGCTGCAGACAACCTACCATCAGAATTTCTCAAACTTGCTGCAGACATCATTGCATTCCTCATATCCATCCTTATCACTCTATCACTGAAAACTACGTTCCACTTCTCTGTAAAATCTCCTACATCACTCCCCTGCATAAAGTGGGAAATCCACTGAACTCACAAACTATAGGCCTATTGCCAGCCTTTCTCCCCTTTCAAAAATACTTGAAAGATGCATTCATATCCAACTGCTAAATCACCTTCTACCCAGCAAACTCCTCTCTCATACTCAATGTGGTTTTTGCCCCTACCATAGCACCACAACCACCCTCCTCAGCTTTACCAACACCATAAATCACCACAGAAACCAAAACAAAAACTTGTCTCTGCTATCTTTATAGACCTCTCTAAGGCATTTGACACAGTTTCACACCAGAAACTACTATCAGAGCTAGCCACTTTAAATATTAGTCACCCTACCCTATTATGGTTCCACAGTTACCTAACCTAATGGCAACAAGTTGTTAGGTGGAAACAAGAGCTATCATCTCTACTCCCTGTTAATATTGGTGTCCCACAAGGTTCCATACTAGGATATCAGTTATTTAACATATTCACAAACTAGTTGCATAAATCCACTCCTTTAACCTGAGTTATTCAATATGCAGATGACTTTACCCTAATATGTAATGCATTCTCCCTCCCACAGCTACAGGAAATCACATAACAATCCTTTTTGCAAGTAGAATCTTGCTAAACAAAGCTAACCTTATACTGAACCCAAACAAGATCAAGCTGATGCTTTTTCACCCCACTAAATCATCCATACCAACAAACTCTTTTCATATACTTTCCTCTAACAACACAATCATAACTACCACCTCTCAAACTAAGCTACTAGATGTTATCATTGATAACAAACTGAAATTTGACATTCATCTATCTCAGTCCATTAAAAAACTCATCAAACTTAGCTCTCTTTACCGCATTAAGCCATTTCTTACAAATCAAGCCAGATTAGACATTACCAGAACTCACCTCCTATCTACTCTATTCTGTGCCTTCCCCATCTTTACCACACTTAGCAAAACTGAACTTTCAAAACTTGAATCCTGTTATACTAAAATAGCCAAGTTTGCCACTGACTCCCCTCACACAGGTCCCACTATTGCTCCTCCCTACAACAATTAAACTGGTTAGCACTCCCCATCACCTAACCTGTACAAAACTCATTATTACCCACCACTTAGTAAACCAGCCTGGTGGAATCCCAGCCTTACAACAATTACTCCAACTATATAATAATACTTGTCACCTCCGAGCTACACATAAAACCCTCCTGCAAGTCTCCAAAAGTAACAATAAGGCTGGGGATTCACTCTGTTCCCACCATATCTCTAAAATCTGGAACTCTATTCCCCAACATATTTTAAACATTACTGACATAACTCAATTCAAGAAACAACTAAAAGACTACTTATATAGCAACTGGATCTGCTCCTGTATCAACCCAGGCTAATCTCTTTCCTGTATGTCTTTTCCCAACTTATGAACCCCTACTTACATTCCTGATATATCTCCTTCTTCTAACCCCTTTCTCCTCTTTCGCTTTCTTTACTAACCTGACTAAAAACTAAATTACTCTCTATTCCTTCTATGAAAAAATGCATTCCTCCTTAACAATTTGTTGATATTTATATATCAAAGTATATTATTACTTTATCCTATAGATTTGATGTTTGATAGATGATCCTATAGATTCTAAAGGCATGCTTCTGGAGCATTTCTCCCCGGGCCTCCGCTGAAAACAGGATCTGTGGAACTTAGTCGGACTTTCCCGGTCAACAAATGTTAAATAAATAAAATAAAAATAAATAAATGTTATACCAAATGACAACAATGTATATTTATACTTGCCTTGTTTTTTTTTATATCACTGTATTTGTTCCTATAACATTAATGCATATGTATGTTGTATTTATGGAGCTTTTCTCCCTGGGCCTGCACTGAAAATGGGCTCTCACCCAGATGGACTATCCCGGTTAACAAATATAAAATAAATAAATAAATATTTTATAAAGTACTGAGCTTAAGAATGGATCCATATTGTGCCCTGCTGGAAGAGAACAGAATTGTACATACACTATTGTAACTGTGTATATGTATATATTTTAACAGTGGAAAATGGAACACAGGGTGTTAACTTCATTCCAGCAAAACTTCAGAAAAATAGCTGAAATTAAATTACTTTTTGACAGCGAGAGACAGGATGTCTATACTAGGGAGCTCACTGTGTTGTCTTGAAGGAGAAATAATTACTTGGCTTGAGCTGTGGAAGTGTTTTATTCTTTTATGACTTCCAACAGCTGCACAGGTCTGAGGAAAAACCCTTGTCTATGTATTTTCACTGGTGGATGCTAAATACTGCTAGCTTTCAGCAATAGGTGTTTTACCTGGGATAGAGTCAGATTACAAGAAATTATGTCATTCCGTAAGCTATCCCGGCAGTAATATTTGAGATATTAATTGAAGAACTCTCCAAGAGAGACTCTGCATTCTGTATTCTGTCTTGGACCTGAGAAGATCCATTCATCACACAAAGTTACTCTGATTAAGTAAGTTTTTAGGTTATAGTAATTCTCTTAGATATAGTCAGGAATATAGCAAAGCTTAATTTAGAGACTGTTCTGCAATGTTGTTTTAAATATTTCTAGTGATTTTGAACTCTGCTGTCACTGTAAATATATACTGAGTATTTTCTTGTTCTTTTAATATTTATTATTAAATATATTCAAAAATATATATTTTGAGCTGGATGTGGCAGAATTAAAGATGTTAAGATTTGCACTGGGTGTGACGAGGGTGGACAGGATTAGGAATAAGTATATTAGAGGGTCAGCCCAGGTTGGAAGGTTTGGAGACAAAGCCAGAGAGGCACGATTATGTAGGTTTGGACATGTGCTGAGGAGGGGTGCTGAGTATATTGGGAAAAAGATGCTAAGGATGAAGCTACCAGGTAACAGGAAAAGAGGAAGGCCTAAGATAAGGTTTATGGATGTGGTGAGAGAGGACATGCAGGTGGTTGGTGTGACAGAGCAAGATGCACAGGACAGGAAGAAATGGAAACAGGTGATCTGCTGTGGTGACCCCTAACGGGAACAGCCGAAAGAAGATGATGATGATGATTAAATATATTCAAACATTTCATTGTGGCTGATCTGTCAAGAGATATTTAAGTTCTGAGAGTACTTGCATATTTATTTGGTGACACTGTGTGGGCTACTCCTAACAGCCTTGCTCTTGGTCAAACTACCAATTGTATTACCAGTAACATTACACAGTAAGATTGGGCACCCTTTGTTAAGGGCCTTAAAGTAACTGATAAGTGAGTGGTGGAAGGGGAAACTACCTTATAGTATGGGCAGAGAAGGGGGGCATAGCTAGTACACCTGTGCCAGCCTTTCCAGGTGTGTGTGTGTGTGTGTGTGTGTGTGTGTGTGTGTGTGTGTGTGTGTGTGTGTAAATCAAACTTCAAAGAGTGCTTTTGTCAGCTACTTGGGCAGGGACACAAAGCACTGGTTGGACAGAGAGGCTGCTGGAGGTCTTGGCTTGCTCACTCAGCTGAGACTTCAACTCTATAGCTGTGCCAGTGGGGATTCTTACTGGGGATTTGGAGAAAGAGTTGAATCCAGCCCTGGACTGAATTGTGGTCTCTGCATGCTATTAAGGGAAATTGCACTTGATGCAGAGAGCTGCATCTGGAAATACTGTGTGTATAACTTATCATCTTCCCAAGGTATATTCCCCACTGGTGCCAGTGGTGAGGGTTGAGGCTCTTTGATTACAGGTCCAGTGGTGGGGCGTCACATTTTATTGGTGGCAGTGGTGGGATATCTACATATTTGGATTCAGTGGTGTGGATATTGAACTAATGTAGCCTGTAAACAGCGGTCACTAAAGAATGTGTTTGTACTCTCAATCAGCCACACAGTGAACATTCAGAGTTTCATATCACAAAAGTTTTATTTATTTTTTTGTTAGCTTAGTTAGTCAGGAAGAGTAGGCAAAGATGTCAGCAGAGGAGTATAGCAAGCTGACAAGGAGAAAATTGGCTAAGCTGTGCCTAGACAAAGGACTGGTCAGTACCATCCTGACTAAAGCAGAGATGATTGCAGCCTTAGTCACAGCTGCATCACAGACCAGCAACCAGGAGGACACCAAGACTGGCCTTGGGGATGTAAAACTCTCAGAAAATGGACAGTTCAACCTTTCCACAGTGGAGTTAGAAATCCATCTGAAGTTAAATAGACTTGAACTGGAGGCCAAATGTTTGGAAATAGAATTAGCAGAAAGAATGCGGCACTTGGAGGCTGAAGAAAAGGAGAGATGGCGGCAGGTGAAACAAAGGGAATTAGAAGCAGCAGAGAGACAGAGATGTCTGGAAGTTGAGGAAAGTGAGAGGCAGAAGCAACATGAAAAGGACATGCTGAGTCTTCGTCAGGGTCATGGAGGCAATAGGGAATGAAATAACCAAACCACAGAAGCAACAAAGGTCAGTAAATATCTTCACAATTTACAGAGGGTGATCATTTTGATATTTTTTTTCATATGTTTGAAAGTGTATGTAAACAGTATAATGCTGACCAAGGGCTCTGGGTACAGTTCCTGATCCCCTTATTCCATGGTAAAGCTGTAATTGCTATTTCTAAATTGCCTGATACTGATTGTTTAAATTATAATACTGTTAAAAATTGTTTATTAGAGTGTTTTAAGTTAACATCTGGAGCTTATAGAAAAAAAATTGTGAGGATAGACGCAAGGAAGATGTAAGTGTGAGTGAATATATTGATGAGTTAAGCAGTTATTTTCATAGATGGGTAAGTGGGTGTCAAGTCACCAATTTTGAAGGGCTGACAGATCTTTTGGTGAGGGAACAAGTCCTTAGCACTTTGCCTGAGGACATTAGAGTCTTGTTAATAGATAGAGAATGTAATACTGCAGATGAGTTGGGGAAAAAGGGAGACCTATACCTAGCAATAGGCATCACTGCCCAGGAAAGGGATACCAGTGCTACCCATGGTGGGCCACATAAACTGCCCCAACATTGTCTGCAGTAGCAGGGGAAGACACTAGTTCAGGTTCATAGTTAGGACCAAGGGTTAAATATTTTAAATTCAACCAGTAGGGCCATGTAACATATAGATGTCCATGGAGAGAAGGTGGGGAACAAAGGTTGAGAGAACCAGTAAGTGGGAATGACAGAATGCCAGCAGTAAGTTGTCTGGAGACAACAAGGGTACCAAACTACCACAAGAGGTTATATCTTATCTTAGTAGATGGGAAACAGGCCACTGCTAAGAGACACAGCATCTGACATAACCATTGTGAAGCCTGCAATGGTTAAAGCACTACTTGCTTGGGCAGTCTACTCCAGTTAGAGCTTTAGGAGGGACACCATTCCAAATACCTTTGGCTAGGGTTCACCTTGCCTGGGAGGGTGGAAAAGGAAGCAAGCAAGTAGGCGTGCTTGAGGATATCCCTGTAGATGTCCTAATAGGGAATTATTTTGATAATGCAGTACCTTGTGTGCATCCAGTTACATGTGGTCAGGCTTAGAGACAAGCATGTGGGTCTGGTAGCCTGGGAGGAACCCAGACAGACTGCCCACTTGAAACATGGACTGGTGAGGTGGTTAATTCAGAGGGAGAGAGCTACCCTGTAGCAGTGAGACTGAAGGTGAGCCACAGCTGTTAGTGGGGACTGATGTTTCCTTAAACAGAGTGACTGCAAGGGCAGAGGTGAGTAGTTGTATGCAGGCTGACAGTGATATACTGCTGTCAGAAAATACCAGACATCCTGTGGAAGGAGAGCTGGGATGGGTTACAAAGAGAGAGTTGAGACAGGCTCAACTCTCAGACCCTACCTTACAAGCCTTGAGGGAGGTAACCAGGGAGGCACCTGATTCTGAAGGAAATGGGAATTTATATACTGGGACAAAGGGTTACTGTATAGAGAGTGGACCCTTGAGGGAAGGCTAGAGGTGAGAGAATACAGCAGTTGGTAGTGCCCAGAGCCTACCATCTGGCACTTTTAGCCATAGCTCATGAGATTCCCTTTGCAGCCCTTATGGGCATAAAGCATACAAAGAAACATATTATGCAGAACTTTTATTGACTTGGGATTTCCAGGGATGTAGCAGGGTACTGCAGGACCTGTGAGCAGTGCCAAGAAGTAGGAAAGGCAGGAGACAAGGTCAAGGCTCCTTTGTTGCCTTTGCCTGTGATTGAGGAGCTGTTTCAGAGGGTAGTTATGGATATTGTGGGGCCTCTGAGTACCTCAAGTTCCACGGGGAAAAATATATCCTAGTGGTAGAAGATTATGCTACCAGATACCCTAAAGCAGTGGCCCTATCCTCCATTGAGGCAGAAAAGGTGGCAAATGCTTTGTTAGAGATGTTCAGCAGGGTGGGTTTCCCAAAAGAAATACTGACTGACAGAGTTGTCAGTTTCATGTCAGACCTGCTGGCTTGTCTGTGGAAGCACTGTGTGGTGAAGCACCTAAAGACCACCCCCTACCATCTCAAGACTAATGGTCTGGTGGAGAGATTAAACTCTACACTAAAGACCATGCTATGGGCATTTGCAGACCAGTTTAAGATGGAGTGGGATAAATATTTGCCCCATTTGTTTGATTTCAGAGAGGTAGCCTATATTTAAAATATTTGTCATGCCACAAGGTGGACAATACAAGAGAGACAAAGAGATTTCCCTTGAAGGTGGCAAAACACTGCTCATGCTTCTCAAATTCTTTGCTCAATAAACCTGTACAAACTCAAGCACAATAGTGCAACAGAAGGCCAAAACCAGCTTATTTTAGTGATGGTAAAAAGTGCATATTCCAAATAAATGATTTTCATACATTCTTTTCTTTCCAATTTAAAGCAGTGAAGCTAAATTAAGTATGATGTTGTTTGCTTAAATAAACTATGAAAGGTGCTTACAGGGGAATGGACACTGTCCTGGATAATGGGTGTGTGTCTATTCACATTGTCTCACTTATTTCACTAATTTACAGTGAAGACACAAGTAAAAGTAAATCACAGCATGCACTACTTCTCAGAATGCTATTGCAGTTAAAATAAAGGGAAAAACAGCAGTTTCATTGGCAGAAATTATATTCCACTCATTTGTGTCATCAAACTGTGACATTTGATCCAGAAGTAGCCTTTACTTTCATGTAAGGACGAAACCAACCTGAGATTAACTTCAAACTTTATTTTAGCACAAAAATGCTTGTTTTAAAGGGAGAAAAGGTTGATGCTAATCAGAACACCATAGGAACAAAACAGCTAAAAAGCAGTGGTTCCAGAAAGGTATGTGTTCTGATTGAGGCCATCCTTTAATACAAAAACTGTGAAGTTTAATAATGACTATTCAGTTAAAACAAGAGAGCAAAGGAAAGCTGTTTGACCTTTGCTGAAAACGTTCAAAAAAATATAAAAGCTCAACTTATTTTTCCAGCAAAACTAAAAATACAGTTGGCATTGGATGATATGCCATTTAGTACACTAGAAGTGGAAGCTAGTTATGTACAACACCATAAACCATACCTCTCCTGACTTAATGTCCAGATTTTTGCCTTATATTTTTGGTCAGTTCTTCATAAAATTTGTGTTTTTTTGGCAGATCACTGAAGACCAAAGTCACTAAATAATAACATATATTTGAGTTTCAGACTTCATATCCTTCAGAATATTTTTGGGTCTTGTCCCCCATTATTTTAGGCTTTGTCCTGATTTCATATGCTAAGAGGCTGAGAGGTATGGAGAATGTGACTTAACAGAATGGATGCAATCATCACTTAAGAGGACATCTGACGAAAAGTTAAACTGTAGTAGCATCGAAGAAGGCAAAAAGCAAGCACTGACATTCCAATGGAAAGATGAAATAAGAAGACCACAAGCTGCTAAGTTGTAAAATGAATCAAGAAACAACAGAACATATTAAAGGACTGGAAGTCATATATATATATATATATATATATATATATATATATATATATATATATATATATATATATATACATATATGGGTCTACCTGACAACACCGACAACAAAATCACCGACACCACAAAACTGAAAGTATAGAAACACGAAACGTCACATAACCGACAAACCACAATCCTGACACTCAACAAACAAAACAAATCCTCTGTCCAAAAAGCACACACACAACACAAGCACACCAAAAACCTTACAAACCTACACTGAACCTTACATACACAACTATCTATGCACTAACCTTAACCCAAACCCTAACCCTAACTATCACTATCGCACACTCACCTAACTCGTGCCCTAACCCTAACTCACTTAACTCGCCCCCATCCCTAACATCTGTCACTATCGCACACTCACCTGACCCCCGCCCTAACCCTAACTCACTTAACCCTCCCCTAACCCTACAGACCGTCGCTATCGCACACTTACCTTACCCACACCCTGACCCTAACGTCCATCCCTAATGCACACTTACCGTTACATGTTGGTGTTCTCAGCATCGGGATTCTCAACTATCGGTCTTCTCCATTGTCGATCTTCCGGTGTCGGTGTTCTCGTCGTTGGCGTTTCAAGATTACGGCGTTTTCAGGTAGACCCATATATATATGCTTGAAATTTGTGAAGTAATTTTTAAATTAATTATTTTTGAAAGGTTAACACTGAAAGTTAAAGTAATTCTTTTACCAACAAAATACATGCCAGTCAAAGCACTGACTTCTGATACTAAGTTAAGCCATTCTAATAATAATACATTATACATTATATATGTAGAAATGGGCCATAGGTTAAACAAATGACAACTAGCTTGAAATATAATCTAATAAACTGATATTTAGTAGGTATTCATATAAAAAGAGCAAGTGACATATAAAGATTGTTTACATTGTCTCAGCTTACATGGGTACTTTAGAGTATATATATATATATACACGGGTCTAGGACACATGCTAGACTAGCATATGTCCGAATCACAAAACATCGAACACACATACACAAAAGAACTTAACATCGAAAAGCGCTTCCGTGTATGTGTAGTTCAAAAAAAAAAAAATCTACGTTGCTGTGCCCCCCACACCCCCCTACTTTATTATTCTCACTCCAAGATCACACTACAGTGGGGAAATGGAAATTTTCCCTTACCCGCACTGTAGTCCGATCTACGAAACAGGCACACATACACAGAAGCGCTTGTCTATGTTAAGTGCTTTCGTGTATGTGTGTTCGATGTTTTGTGATTCAGACATATGCTAGATGAGCATGTGTCCGGATCCCATATACACATAGGTATATGGTTGATTGGTGAATACGTGAAACAGAAATGCTTTTGCTATGTGACTGACTTAATTATGCTAGTTCTTGAAAGAAGTAACTTAATAATTTGTGCTCAGAACTCAGTTAGGATTTTATTTGGAAAGTTAATACTAGTACATTCTAAGGAAAAAATCTCCCCCAAAATGCACCTAGCAGCGTGAACATTCCATACAGTGCAAATGTGAAAGGAATATCTTCTCTTGTAAGCTGTGCTGCATTAAAAAAGTAGAAAACACAAAACCAGGAATGATAAACTCTAGTATATTTTGAAACTCTTAAGTTTCTGTGGATATAATACACAAAGAAAGTACATACATTTCACTCACACTAGCGGTTTTACTTGATCACAAGTTTAAAAATATATAAATGAACTGAAATGACACTACATAATCAATTAATATTTTCAAGAACTATTGGTTAATACGCATTAATATGTAATTATCTAACAGATATTATGATAAGACTACATATGCACTGATGGCTTTACATAATCTCACAGCTTGCTTATATTCCTTGGAGAATATATTCATGAATACATAACTGATTAATAAATATATAAGGCAGAAATATTTTACTGTTTCTGACTTAACTATATCATTATTCTTGAAAAGATGTGCATTTCCTTAAAAATCGATTAGGACAATAATTAGAATGTAGTGCATGGAGCACTGTGATTACCTTCCAAAACTGAAAAAAAGATAAACTTGTAACATGCTTCTGTAGCACAAGATCCGACCGTAACAGCACTTTTAGAGATGTGTAATAATTGCTACAAAACACCTAAGCACTGTTATGATCGAGAAAAAGGGAAGGGACATTCCTTCACTCTCAACTTTCCACTCTATCCCTGAATATCTTTCCTTATATATATAAGTGGAAGTTTACAGACATCAGTCTGTGCTTTACTGGCTTTCAAAGCTGATAAAAGACTTCTGGTTTTTTTTTGTAACAAATAGCACATAAAAAGACTTTCAGCTTTACAAGGTTAGGGGTCGCCACAGCAGAACTCCAGTCCGCTCATGATTGGCAGTGGATTTGTACGGTGCCGAGTTGCCAGCCTGATGCCCAACCTTCAACGAAGGCAGCCCATTCACGCTTGCACCTACCTGCATGTCTTTAACATCACTCGACTGCGGGAGGACATGCAGACTCCACACAGAAGGCGCTCCAGCCAAGAATCGAATGGGAGAACCTCTTGTTGTGAGGCAACAACGCTAACCGCTGCACTGCCGCAGCTGTAACAGATAGCACATGAATTAGATAAAAACTCTATGCACTCTCTTGAGGTGAATTTCTTGGCATGCATGTCTCTTTACACATAATAACATGGTTACAATTGGAAACACAATTATAACCTCCTATGTTAATACAAATAGACATTCTAAGGAAAAAAATCTCCACAAAATGCGCATAGCATTCTATATGGAAAATGTGAAGAGAAGGTCTTCTTTTGTAAGCTGCACTGTGTTAAAATGTGGGAAACCCAAAAACAGGATTGTTAATTTCTAAATATAATTTGAAACTATTTTTTATTGATATCCACAAATGAAGTACAGCTATCTCATACACACTAACTGCTTTTTTATTATATGTTTTAAATTATAAACAAATTAGCTGAAATGAGCCTTTATAATCAATCAATTCATATCTACAAGCATTACTGGCTATACATATGAATATGTAATTACCTAACAAGTATTTATGATAAGACTGCTCCGACACTGATAACTTTATATAATCTTACAGCTTGCATAAACTCCTTGGAGAATATAGTCATGAATACATAAATGATTAGTGAATTTCTAAGGCAAAACTGTTTCTGATTTAAGTAGAGCCAGTCCTGAAAGATATAATCTAATTATTTCTTCACAAAAATTAGTTAGGGCATTAATTGGAATGTTAATACAGTAATATAAGTATCATATTCTAAGAAAGGAAATTTCTATAAAAATGTGCCTGACAGCATAAACATTCCATAAAGAACAGCTGTGAAGGGAAACTCTTCTCTTCTGAGCTGTACTCTTGTCAAAAGGTGGAAGCACACAGATAGGAATGATAAACTCCAAATATACTATGAAACTCTTTTTTATATCTACATAAAGAAAGTATACCCATTACAGCTATACCAAATGTTCTGCTAGATTACTAGTTTTAAAACATATGCAAATGAACTGAAATTAACCTACATAATCAATCAAGTCATGTATGCAGAAACTAATTGTTGTACTTTTGAATATGTTGTTACTTAATGGATATGTGTAATAAGAGTGCTAGACCATGTATTTAATTATGCTTGATAACGATCAATGTATATGCTTTATATAACCCTCTTCTTAAAGCTAAATCAAATTCTTGTTTGGAGTATTGTTGTATAGTTGTACTCTGAAGAGAGATTTAGCTGGAGAGGAATGTAGTGATGGTATAAGCTTTAAAAATGACGAGAATGTCAATGTTTCTGGGTATCACTGTGAAGACATGCACAGATGGCATGGAAGTTTGTAATTATAATTATTTCTTCTCAAAAGTAACCTAGAATGCTATTTGAAATGGTAATATAAGTGTTTCACATTGGGGGACCTGATTTTTATTAAAGAGCTGATAATAGAAAAGAGAGAGGCTAATCTAAAATGTCTTTGGCAAGACAAAAAAAAAAAAAAAAAAAAATATATATATATATATATATATATGTGTGTGTGTGTGTGTGTGTGTGTGTGTATACGCATGCATGTGTGTATGTATGTATGTATGTATGTATATATATATATATATATATATATATATCTTTTGGGTACACTTACCTCTGAAAATATAATTACATTCTTTCTTTGGAACACTATTAAAAGCTTTCCACTTCTTAGAGCAGAGAAGCTTACTATTACTATTATATTTATTAGTTATTTATTTTTAAGAGGTGGGTAGGGGAAAGTTTGATAAATTGAGTGAACATACAAAATCATAAAGAGGATTATTATTATTATTTTAACTTCAAGTCATTCTATGAATTCTTGTGTGCATACAATGACATGGATTATACCTGAAGAAACTCTATCCATGTCTCTCAACATTTAAAATCATAGCAGAAGGCTATCATAAATTATAGTAGAAGGTCCAAACACATAACACTCAGAATTTTGCCTATGCATAAATTTGCAACCATGGAGACTGAGGATACAAATGTGTAAATTTGTCCTCCTGATAGGCATAACCACTAAAATTAGAACCCTTGTGATGTTAAGAAATGCATACCTACAGAGCTATACCAGAAAACTGTACCCTTACTGTGCTGCAAAAATACATACGTGCCTGTTTTCCTGGTTTTCTATGCATGTCATAACTATAGTTTAGTTATCTCAATTAGTATAAACTTTGTATATTTTATTTATCTAACATATGGTTGTGTAATTTTCACAGTTAACTAAATAAAACAAAGGTGACACCTCAGCCAAGAAATGAACTGAGAGCTCCATGCATGTCCAACCAATCCACACAGCTGACAACTTTTTGGCCATTTGGGACAGACTGAATGTAATACTTTCCTTCCCCAGGAAAAATGATTGTGCTCATTTTAGTTTCATACAACACATAGATCTAATTATAGCAGCATTCTAAAACCTGTAATGTCATCTGACCAAAATACTGCCAATAAACTCTTCCATTTCTTGACAAAATTCATTAACGTACTAGCATTATAGAAGCTTTCCAATGTGTAATTATCTACACACGCACACACACCCATCAATTACAGCCACTTGTATGACTGTTTACATGGTACACCTCAAGAATTATAATCAAAGACCCAAAATCAGAAACTGACTTCAAATATTGGTCTTATATGCTAAGAGTATTAAATTTTGTATTAGCAAGCATTTTCTGAAAGATATTTAGTCTGAAATTCACATGCCTGTCACTATTTAGTGACTGTAGTCCACAAGAATTTCAGGAAGCCACACATTCTATGAGGAACTAGTTAACTACTGTGACTGTAGTGTACAGGGCCCTGGGTTTGAGCCTTGCAGAGGCTGTTTATTACTGGTATGGTGGCTTAGTGGTTAACTGACCAAAATACCTTGCAACGCCTTTGCTCAAGAATCCTGGACAAAGAGAAAAATCAGGGGGATAGAGATCATAAAAAAGGACATTTTTACAATACTATTTTTCCCCTAGTAGAAACTGGGCAAACCCACTGAACAATATGTCCCTTTTCAAGGGTGACACAGGAACACTGTCTGGTGAAGTGACTTGCTCAAAGTCACAACTGTAGACAAATGGAAGTAGAAAGAATCAAACCTTGTACTTTTGACTATAGGAAAAAGCTTATTAACTGTTCAGAGATTTATTCCTCAATGTTGACAGATGACTTTAACTCACATAAAGTTAGCACAGCAACAGGTGTTGCATCTACATGTATCATTCTGAACTAAAAGAACTACGGAAGTCTAAAGACTTGCGTTATTAACTGACAGTAATCCTCAGCGATTTACCACAAAATGAAGAATTTAATGAAGAACAGTTTAAAAATATGTTGAAAAATCAGAGACTTTCTACAAAATTGGGGACAGTTGAGAGGCAGAGCTATGCTGCGCACACACACACACACACACACACACACACACACACACACACACACACACACACACACACACACACACACAGACACACACACACACACCTCAATGTCTTTGCTCAAGAATTTTTCAATAGACAAAAATCAGAGAGGCAAGAGCATTGTTTAAATATTAGCCTAACTCAAACACTTAATAGCAGAACAGGTTTTGCATGAACAACATTCTTTTTCAGAGCAATGAAAAATATGAAACTCTATTGTCTGGTGTTAGTGACTAATTGTAATCCTCAAGAATTTTATGATGGGCAATACAAAAATATTGAGACAAAATCAGGAAGAGTTGAAAGCAATGCTTCTACTTCAAGACCTAGAACAAGCTCGCTCCTTTCCCTTTCTCATCTACCACAAAATGCCATTAATCTGAGTCAGTAAACACACTGAACACATTGATACCTGATCATGTACCACTGTTAGCCACCCACCAAAGACTTGGTGAAATAAAAGCCCTGTGAGATTTTGTTTTTTGGTTATGCAAAACCATAAATGTAGGAAATCTAGCCTGCCATTTGTCCCCGTTTGACTGTAACAGCTCCAGCAAAATCATTTCTCATTGGCTGTAATACTTAGCTAATGAATGAAACTAATTCAGAGCAGCCTGCACTCAAGGCAGAGCAGTGGACCAGGCAATCTTATAATGGCAGAAATCAAAGTGCAACATAGTTGAGAGGTATCATTCTATGGAATAGTACATTATATACAACTGGCAACCTAATAAACAAAGAACTGTCTACATCATTTATGAATTGTTAATGAAGAAATATTAAGAGGAAGAAACCTTTGGGGCCAGATTCCAAAAGGCTTGCACTCAGTGTAAGTGACCACTTACACTAAGAGCAGGTTGAGTGTAGATGTTTAGGAAGCTGGTCCCCATAGTAAGCCTGTTCATAGATAAGTCTTACACCAAAGCAACTTCTTTGGATTCCGGCTCCTGGTGTGTTTACTTACTTCTTAATGTTATATCTGTTCTTATATCTTATAAAAGATATAAGAACAGACTATTTTACACCAATAAGATGGAGATTTCTTACTTTGATATAGTACCTTTTGCTGAAGTACTAGTCCAACAATATTAAATACTAGAACATAATTACTAGCAACTTGAAAGAAAACATTAATGTAATGTATCTATCTCTGAAGTGTTTCTATACACTTATTCCATGTAGAAATATAATAATGTCCTTACTTTGTATCTTTCTTCTTCTGGCTGCCATCCCATTTTGCCTTCCTTCCTGCCCCCTTTTTACTTTTTTCCTCTCTCTTTCCCTTCATCTTCTTAAACTTTAACAGTTTAGTAGGTAAATGCATTCTTTCTATACAAGCACTAAATAAAAATGCATTATTTATTCATTGACATTTGTTTACTGGGAAAGTCTGACTGGGCCAAAAGCAAACATTTTCATCAGAGGCCTGGGGAGAAAAGCTCCTTGTACATGATATTACATAAAATTATATAATAATAATAATAATATTAATAATAATAACATAGTGCATGTTATAAAGTAATAATATTAAGATACATACATTTAGCAATATTCATAAGGTGAATTAGGTTCAGTGAGTGGACAGCTGTTTAGTACAGTATGAGAAGAAGTGTAATGAGTGTAGAGTATCTCTTACAGTCAGAAGCAAGATGCTGGAGACAGAGCAAGGTAAGGAATTTTAAGGTAGGTAGCAGCAGATTAGAATAGTAGTAAAAAGAAAGAGCTGGAAAGGGGAGACTAGGTAAAGAGGAAATGAAATGATAGTAAGATGAAGAACAGGTCAAGGGGGAATGACTGGATATAAATAGTGAAAGGTAGACACTGGGTAGATAATGAGCATAGAAGTGGACAGAGGACAAGAGTGGTGGTTAGACAGACAAGAACTAAAAAGTTTAGCCTGGATTTGGTCAGGAGCGTATCCAAGATTTATTATTATAATTTGTTGACTAGTTCAATATTCTTCATGGAGTTATATAATTATAAACATACTAATAAATAGCTTAGTATACATAATATCATATATAATCATAAAAATGCTAATACATAGTTTAGTATACATAATATCATATACAATACTATACTACTATACTACATGTTAGTACAGATCATTCAGTAGTTTATTCATTAAAAGATGTTTTATTTGGTCTTAGATTTCCTGAAATAGTTTTATGAAAACTGTTTTAGAGTTATTGAAACAGTTTGCAAGTTTAGCTTATTACATTTCTAATTAAGCTAAGGTATCAAAGGATCACAGTATAGAGGTAATATAATTTTACAATGTTTTATATGGTAATTTTATTTGTTTTATTTGTTCTGCAGATTGATCAAGTCTGAAAGTGTGACTGAGCGTTATAAGGTAACAGAAGATGAGGTACCATTATACAAAGAATGCAAAGGTTAAAATACTTTAGATCAACGATATGATAAAGACATTAAATACATTGTCAATTAATCTTAATGGACTAAATAATGGTCAGAAATGATATGAACTAAGTAAATACCTACAAATAAACAAACAAAGTTAATGTTGCATTTATACAAGAAACATATATAGCTGAAGAAGATAGAGCTAGAGTCACAATAGGTCAATAAGAAACAGTAACTGGCTCTCTAAACAATGAGGTGTATTAATATTGTGGGGTAAAATAATAACAATGTCAAGAGTCAAATTTACTAATAACAATATAAGTGAAATGTTTTCCATGATAGTTCTTGAATACCAAGAATATTTATTTATTGGATACCTGGTCTTGGTGCAAAATATGACAGAAAACATTTGGAAATGTTATACACTTAAGAAGCGATGAATACTTTTGGGAGGATAATTTAATTGTTTAATAAGTAAAGAACACATGAGTGCAATTAAATCTCCCAGAATCTCTACTGCAGCTAAATGTTTTTTTAAAACATCTGCAGCGTTAAATAAAGAGTTTTGTGCACTAACTTTGCTGGATGTGATCTCCGCTTTTTTCATCTTGCTATCTGGTTATTAATTGCAGAATTAGCAGAGAGGAATGAGGTCAGGTGGTCTGAGTCACATGGAGAGCTCCTTGGTGATTGTTGTGATTGTAGTTGGTGGGGCTTGTGGATGGAGTATCCTGCTTAATAGTACGGATTGTCATTGATTGCCAGTTTTTTTTTTTCCTCTGTTGATTGTTACATATTCTGGCAATGTTGGTTACTTGTGTCTTGTTATTCCTAATGATGGCTATAGTAGCAGGGTCATGGTATTTGCAGTTCCTTCACGTAGTGCAACTGGCAGTCTGGAGCAAGCCTCTTTAAAGGGTTAGCTGGATAGGAGAGGTATGGTAGGACTTGATTCCGTGAGTATGCAGTGGGGCCCTTGTCTTCTAGCTCTCTTGTCTGGTGGGTAGTCATTGGGTGGTAGGGTTTTGTGACATTTTCTCTATGGTTTCAATGGGGCTGCAGGTGTTTTTGTGGGCTGGGAGATATGTTGTTGATTGGTCCTCCCATGCGTGCATGGTACTTAGACTGGGTTGAAGGTTGGTGGGGAAGTTTTTTTTTCTTTTTTTCTGTTGACCTTGGGGAATGCATAAAAAAAAAACAAAAAAAAACGGAAAACAGATATTAATTTTGGAGGATGGATCGCAGGAGTTCCAGACCTGTTCTGCTCGCCTTTTCGCAGGCTGTAAGGTCATGCTAACAAGGATGGATTCACACAGGCGTGCTGAGATGGTATGTTGTGACTGAAGTTCATTGAAAGCAAAGATGTTGCTATAGGGGAGGTGTGGGTGTGAGGATGAGAGGGGAGGTGCATATCCGATCGGGGCATCTAAACTCTGTCAGCCAAGGGGGTCAGAAGTAATTAGATAAAATGTAAAGGAAAGATAAGTTTTGAGGCAGGATAGCACAGTATACTGGTGGGAGGGTTGTGCTAGTTCTAACATGAACGTTGGCCTGGGATCGTCTGCTTGTAGGGTCAAGTATCAAAAAAAAAAAAAAAGGTAGTCTGTTTAGGGAGCTTTAAAAGTGAATGCATTCTCCAGTAGTGTGACAACACTGATGTTAATGAAGTTCCTGATAATTTCAGAGGAGTCAGTATTGGTTTAACAAACTGTGATTAACTTTGCAAGTTGCTATCGATGAAACTCGACTGACTGAAGTTATTGGTAACTGTACTAGGTTTAGCCCACTATAGATGGTAGATTTTGCACTTAAGAATGCATGTCTGGGGACTGTGGCCATCAAACTGCTTGACCAACTGCACAGTTGGCATGTAGCGCAGAGCTACTTTACAAACTGGTCTAAAAAGAGTCATTAAATTGATTTGAAGTGATGTTCTCAGCAAATACTCTGTCTATGGTCTCCTAACATACATTTTACGGTCAAGGTGCTGTAGTATCTTCTACCTATATAGTTTCTACTATATCCCCATTTGTTTGGTTTTACTGCTGAAAATTTCCCAGAAATGAATATTGAATCACGTATTCTATTTTCTGCAGCCTACCAACAAATAATAAGATAAGCATACATACAAACTGATATGTATAAGAACAGATAAAGGTGCTTGCTGAATGATTTTCGAGCATTTCAATTAGGAAGCAATATGTAGGCATATTTTGGTGTATTTCACAATAAAGAACATTTTGTCACCACTCTTATATTTGCTGCTTGGCAACACTATTACTGCACAAGCAGAAAGATGGGGCTTGGGTTGTGCTAATGGGTTTAATTACCTTTCAGTATGTTATGTGACATAAGGGAAGGTCAAGTGCCACACTAAACACACAACTGAACTGCACCTTATTGATTTATTGCAAGGAATAGTTCCTTTTTAAATTCAAAAAAGCCTCATAATTTTCACTGTAAATATATGTATTGTTATCTTGCCTTGAGAGCCCAAATATTCCTTTCAACTTCTATTGTATGGTCTTCTAAGCATTTTGAATGAAAACTATTATCTTCAAAGTCTTACATACTTAAGAGGTAGCACTGCATACATAGAAAAGTTGAAAGCTAATGTGGATTTTAAGTGTAGCAGTTTCTTGGTGGGCAATGTTCAAGGTGAGAGAGCTTTTATGTAGAGTGAGGTTGTTCCAACATGACTTCAGGAGTCTACCTGTGAGTCCTGGTTTGGGTGGCTGGGGGGTGCAGACAAGTGATCATCCTACTGGGGCAGTCAAGTCAGTGAAGATCATTGATGGTTTCTCTGGGCTGCCTTCACCCTTAATATTCACAATTGTCAAGGTGTATATAACAGAAGAGTCGAGGCTATAATATGAACTGCCAGATATTTTATATCTGGCTGCCTTTGGTACCAGAGACTTGGGTATATTTTCTGTTATCAACTAAAAGCCTGGTATAAGGTTTATGACCTTTAGAATTAAAAGTGCTTGCTGTTAAAAAAAAACATGCATTATTATTAACTGAAACAGGATGTTAAAAGAGTGCATGAGATTAGGCAGACCACATGGAGCAAGAGACTGCCAGTAGACTACCAGCCAACAACTGCATCATTCAGGAGATCAGGAAATCCAAAAATCTGATATGTTGGTTAGTGTGCCTCATTTGGAGATGGGAGGTCAACAGCTAGGCAGATTGTTGTGGTTATCAATAGGTCCCTTCATGTGGGGGGTTAGTTTTAATATACTTGACTGGTAGTTAAGTTTATATTGGGTATTTGATAGGGTCATTGGAAACCTAGCTGCAATTATGGCTGCTTTGTCATAGATAAGTGTGGTGGTGTTGCATTCATTCCTGGGTTGGCAGGATGGTTTTGGCTTTGAAGATGTCTTGGAAGGTGCGTTATGTATTTTAGATGATTTACATGTCTTTTTTTTCTTACAGATGGGGGTTTTTGGAATGCTGCTGCCATAATTTGGAATAGGTGGGTATAAGGTAGAGCTTTATCTTTACATATTAAAGGATTTACTTTTGCCTTTTTCTTTGTAGATGGTGGTATCGAGTACCAGTTGTGGCAATACACAGGGAATTCACAGATGATGGAAGCATTGGCGAGCGAGGAGGTTACACATGGGGAGCACAAGGTGGCAACAGTCAATGAGTGAAATTGCTGAAGGGCAGAAGGCATCATGTGGTGGCTTGAAAATGGGATCTGATAGAGTGATGGCTGTCAAAATGGGGTCTTGGAATGCTGCGGCTGTAATTTGGAATAGGTGGGTATAAGGTGGAGTGTTCTCTTTATATATTAGACGGTTTACTTTTGTCCCTTTCTTTGTAGATGGTGGTGTGCTGAGTACCAGTTGTGGTGATACACAGTGAATTCACAGATGATAGAAGCAGTGGCGAGCGAGGAGACTACACATGGGGAGGACAAGTTGGCAAAAGTTACTGAAGGAAGTAAGTGGAGTTCAAAGTTGCTGAGTTTTGGTAGAGGAATTACACTGCTGGTTGGAGAAGGACAGCCATTTGAGTTTGTGATCTCAGGGTTAATTGGTTGTACAATTTGTTCTATTAACCATTCATTATGTTAGATTAACATTGAAAGTTGTTCCTGCTTTTAGGCATTTGCATTCAATAGTAAAAGGGAGCAACAGCCACTAGCCATAGTTAGGAGTTTGGCTTCTGGCAGTGGGCTTGATGAGGTTACAAGTAATGCATTTTATTTAGTGCTCATTAAGGCATGTCAACGTGGACGGGGTTCAGGCAGGTGGAGTGGAGTCACAGCACCCTTAGTATCATAGGAAGTTATTAGGCTACTGCCTTGGGGATGGTTACAAGCTAGACAAGTTTGGCTCTTTTTCTGCGGGTAGCACTTAACACTATTGTCCAAGGGGATATGAGTAGCATGAGATGGTTAAAGCATGAGATGGTTAAAGGATACCAGAATAGGCCTTTTGATGCAATGAACTTGGTATTTTTGTACGTGTATCAGTCTTATCATGAATCTGGGTGGTTTTGTTTGTGTCTTTCGGCTTTTCCCGGTTAGGGGTCGCTACAGAGGAACTCCGGTCTGCTAATGATTGGTAGTTGATTTTTAAGTGTCAAGTTACCAGCCCTGACACACAACCTTCAACAAAGGTACGCCCTTTCATGCATATCTCCACGCAGAAGACGCTTTAGCTGAGAATCGAACCGGACAGCGTCTTACTGTGAGGCGACAACGCTACTGCAGCACCACAACATGGGTGGTAATAAAAAAAATAATAAAATTTTGCTAAGATATCTTAAGTCAGGGGGGGTTGGCATTCAATAATGCATGCATTTCATACAGTTGATGACAGAGCTATGCTCTTAGTGGTGCGTAATGTCTTTGCAGGTGTAGAAGATTTAGTTTTTCTTTTACAGGTCACACTGAGGTCGCAGATGGGGACTTGCTGAGCTGGCATTTTTGGTGGTCTGAAGGAATTTGGACTCGACAGGTGAGAGAGGCTGCTGAGGAATGTATCAGCTGATGGAGCATTAAGAATGAGGTTATGGATTTCCAGCAGAGCAGCTGTATAGGTATTTCATTTGTTCATAGCTGTGGAAGCATGAGGGTGAATTTCACACTGTCTTGTTGATAGTTGGGGTGTTTATGTTACTGTTGAAGGAGATATTAGGTGAGCTGAGGCAGGTCAGATGATGGTTAGGATTACATGATTGTGGCAGGTTTAAGGGGATGGTTATAGGAGAGGTTTTGGTAAATGGGGTGATGTCTTAGTCGGGATTAACAGGTTGCATTGAATAAGTGGATCAAGATGGTGAGATGGGTGGTGCTTTCTGTATATGAGGAATTGGCTTTGAGTGACAGTTTTACAGGAGGTAGGGTTGGATTATTTTACCACATTTTGGAGGGTGAGGGCTAGTCACTGACCTGGTGTGGCTGGGGCCAGTAGGTATTTCAGACTAGTAAAGGCTTTGTATGGTGGTGTAAGTAGCTTGTCTACAGGGGCTACTTTATTTAGTTTCATTAGGGTGTGTTTCAGTGCTGGTATGACACGGTGGGTTTGTGACAGGATTCTAAGGTGCTTTACAGATGATGGTACACCGAATGATGTTTGGCTTGATTCTTCCCTTTATGGGAAGTAGTGGGTTGAAGAATTTGAGTTGAAGGGAGGGGGAACAGCCTGCTCAGGCTGGTTGGTGGAGAAGAGGGACAGGCTTGCCCTCTTCTGTTCCCCCTCTGGTGTGTGGAGGTTTATTCCAAGGATTTGTGGAAAGGAAATGAGCAGCTGGAAGAAGTTTGCTGAATAGGTAAGCAAACGGAGGTAAGGATGCTGCTTATTTGGTTGGTAATTTGATGAACGGTTTATGAAGTGAGATGGGACGCTGCTTCATAAGTAAAGTAAGCGAGCAAAGGTATGGACGCTGCTTACTGGGCAGGATGAGCAGGTTCGCTGTCCTGATTAACATTACAAGGATGTTTATGCTGTGTTTAGAATCAACTATACTATGTCCAGTTGTAAATAAAATTGGTAATCAAAGTTATGGAAGTTTAATAAAGGTCGTCAAATGTCATTCAGTGTGATGTGTTTATTGAAGTGGACCGGGACAAGTTATGGTTATTAGTGTCAAATTACTTACAATGTAATATAACCAATCTATCTGACCCTCAATGTCTACAAAAATACATTAAAACTATTAAAAAACTACATATATAAACACATTAACTTAAAAATTTGGTTATTTACTATACTTCCATTGGGAGTGAATATATTATTAGAAACAGCAAATGAAAGCATAATGTTATATTTGAGTAAAAATAAATTCATAACTTGCTATAATGGTATGGAGGAAGTATATATTAAAACAACTGAGAAAAGAAAAGAGGACTATAATACATCAAAGGGAAGTTGGTTATCTCTACAAGCAATAAGAAAATACATATTTAAGGGAAGTCAAAACTTTTCAGACTGCACCTTAAAGAATACCCAAAATTATTAGAGTACATAAATGAGATGTCTTATAAACAGTAATGATAAAGCTATATTATCTAAATTATATAAAACTATAAAAGAACAAATTTCATATTCAGTAGATCATTATTTGACACAAATACTTAGAAATGGAAAAACGGAATTTACTTTAAAAGAATTGGTAACCCGCGGTGGTGGTGCTGCGGTAGCATTATCACCTCACAGTAAGACACTGTCCGGTTCGATTCTCAGCTAGAGCGTCTTCTGAGTGAAGACATGCTTGAATGGGCGTACCTTCGTTGAAGGTTGTGTGTCAGGGCTGGTAACTCGGCACGTAAAAATCAACTGCCAATCATTAGCAGACTGGAGTTCCGCTGTGGCGACCCCTAACTGGGAAAAGCCGAAAGACACAAAACTTTAAAAGAATTGGTATTAATGTTAAGATCTATTAAGTGTACTGTAGCTTTATTATTTTGGAGAATATATATATATATATATATATATATATATATATATATATATATATATATATAAATGATTAAATAGATCATTTTATATCCAGCATAAAGAACAGTGCCAAGGATTAAATGGTAGAAATTGAAAAAGGGTGATTGTGAGGTGGAGTTCAGGGAAGAGTTAAGACAGGCACTAGGTGGCAGTGAAGAGTTACAGAATAGCTTGGTAACTACAGCAGAACTGGTAAGGGAGACAGCTAGAAAGGTGACATCTGGACAGAGGAAGGAGGTCAAGGAGTCCTGGTGGTGGAATGAGGAAGTACAGGAGAGTATACAGAGGAAGATGCTGATGAAGAAGAAGTGGGATTGTCAAAGAGATGAAGAAAGTAGACAGGAGTATAAGGAGATGAGGCGCATGGCAAAGCAAGACGTGGCGAAGGCTTTGGATAAGGCATATGGAAAGTTGTATGAAAGGTTGGGCACTAAAGAGGGAGAAAAGGACCTGTGCCAATTGGCTAGACAGAGGGACAGAACTGGGAAAGATGTGCAGCAGGTAAGGGTGATGAAGGATATTGAGGGAAATGTACTCACAAGCAAGGATAGTGTGTTGAGCAAATGGAAAGAGTACTTTGAGAGGCTGATGAACAAAGAGAATGAGAGAGAGAGAAGATTGGATAATGTGAGGATAGTGAATCAGGAAGTGAAACAGATTAGCAAGGAGGAAGTAAGGGCAGCTATGAAGAGAATGAAGAATGGAAAGGCTGTTGACCTAGATGACATACCAGTGGAAGCATGGAGGTGCTTAGGAGAAATGGCAGTGAAGTTTTTAACCAGATTGTTTAATGAAATCTTGGAAAGTGAGAGTGTGCCTGAGGAGTAGAGAAAACATGTTTTGGTACCTATCTTTAAGAATAAGGGTGATGTGCAGAGCTGTAGTAACTACAGATGGATAAAATTGATCAGTCACAGCTTGAAGTTATGGGAAAGAATAGTGGAAGTTAGGTTAAGAAGAGACGTGATGATTAGTGATCAGCAGTATGGTTTCATGTCAGGAAAGAGCACTACAGATGCGATGTTTGCTCTGAGAGTATTGATGGAGAAATATAGAGAAGGTCAGAAGGAGTTGCATTGTGCCTTTGTGGACTTAGAGGAAGCATATGACAGGGGGGCCTAGAGAGGAGTTGTGGTATTGTATGAGGGAGTCAGGAGTGGCAGAGAAGTATGTAAGAGTGGTACAGGATATGTACGAGGGTAGTGTGACAGTGGTGAGGTCTGTGGTGGGAGTGATGGATGCATTTAAGGTGGATTTGGGATTACATCAAGAATCAGCTCTGAGCTATTTCTTATTTGCAGTGGTGATGGACAGGTTGACAGACGAGATCAGACAGGAGTCCCCATGGAATATGATGTTTTTAGATGACATTGTGATCTGTAGTGAGAGTAGGGACCAGGTTGAGGAGACCCTGGAGAGGTGGACATATGCTCTAGAGAGGAGAGGAATGAAGGTCAGCAGGACTAAGACAGAATATATGTGTGTGAATGAGAGAGAGGACAGAGGAATGGTGAGAATGCAGGGAGTAGAGATGGCAAAGGTGGATGAGTTCAAGTACTTGGGATCAACAGTTCAGAGTAATGGTGAGTGTGGAAGAGAGGTGAAGAAGAGAGTACAGGCAGGGTGGAATGGGTGGACAAGAGTGTCAGGAGTGATTTGTAACAGACGGGTAGCAGTAAGAGTGAAAGGGAAAGTCTACAAGAGGGTAGTGAGACCAGCTATGTTATATGGGTTGGAGACGGTGGCATTGACAAAAAGGCAGGAGTCAGAGCTGGACGTGGCAAAGTTAAAGATGTTAAGATTTAGGAATCAGTATATTAGAGGGTCAACTCAGGTTGGATGGTTTGGAGACAAAGCCAGAGAGGCGAGATTGCATTGGTTTGGACATGTCCTGAGGAGGGATGCTGAGTATATTGGGAAAAGGATGCTAAGGATGGAGCTGCCAGGTAAGAGGAAAAGAGAAAGGCCTAAGATAAAGTTTATGGACATGGTGAGAGAGGACATGCAGGTGGTTGGTGTGACAGAGCAAGATGCAAAGAACAGGAAGAAATGGAAACAGATGATCCACTGTGGTGACCCCCTAATAGGAACAGCTGAAAGAGAGGAGAAGATATCCAGCATAAATAGCTAGAATCATGACAAATAAAGGTAGCTGCATATATTGCAGATGTAATATAGATGCAGATTGGGAACTTATTTTTGTTGAGTGCACAATACTTACAAGTTGTTGGGAGCAAATACAAGAATTTGGCCAAGCATTACGGACAGACAAATTTAAGCTTACACAAATATGATTTTATGTAATATTCAAATACTAGCAGGTGTAAATGCTAATAATTACACTGTTTTTTTGACGATACTAGCTATAGCAAGAGAAATAAGAACAAACTGTTTTAAAGAAACACAACCTAAGTTTACAAAATGTATATTGTTCCTTACAGAAGTCCATGCTAAAGGAATTAAAATAATAGACTAGCAAAATAAGTCAAAAGAAAAAAAACAATTTGGACAACATAACAGTAAATTTTGTAAATATATAACAACAATGCCACATCAAATGAATGAAAGATGTTATGTTTTATATATAATACATATTGCATTTGTGGAGAACATATACATATTCTAAATAGTTATTTAGCAGTTAAATAGTGAAATAATTTTATAGAAAATTTTTGCATTATAGATGTATAGAAAATTGTAAACAGTGCCATGAATTGTACCATGTTAGCACTTCCAAATATGTATAATGCTTGCTTTCTGTTTTTAGTGACTTTTGATGTTACAACCAATAGAAATCTAAAAAGAAGAGAGACAGAAACTAATGCAGCTCTAATTCCTCCATAGCTTTAGGCCCAATTCTGAAAGACTTGGCTCAGAGCACATTTTTTTGAATCTGCCCCCCTGTGTAAGCTTCTTTATAGATAGGCCCTAAACCAAAGTAAGTCACTTACACTGAGAGTAAGTCTTTCATAATCAAGGCAGACTTGCACTGAGAACAACAGTTTTGGAATCTGGCCCTTTAGGTAGACCTAACTAATGATGATTGTTTCTGCAGCCCATCTTTCCCAAGTCTTCCTTCCAACCTGCAACTGCTCAGTTCTTATTTTAGCATCTTAATCTGCAATGCCTTGATCAGGTAACTGTACTCCTGTTATTAGTTTGGCAACGGTTTTTGCTACATCCCCTTCTTTCAATTTCTACCCTTTCATCTCTTGGATTTTCTATCATTCTGTCCATTTTCACAGACCAGCTATCCAGTTTTTGAAGCACTTAGTGTACACTGCCCTCCTTTATCATTCTTTTCACAATATTGACTTCTACCTGCACCATGAGTTATTCTTTTTGAGTCTTTCATTACTCTGGCCAGTCATTGCATATGAATTCAAAATTCCCAGTCATCAACTTTCTAAAATTAAGCTGCAGTCTTGGGCAGGCACAGCAGTGCCTCCTAACAGTCCATTAGAATATAGATGTTAAGTTTTTTAAGTATTTAAGATGGTATCCTGAATGGTGATATTGTGGTGGGGGTTTCATACAAATTTGTATTTTATTATTTAGCTATTGAATGTGTATGACATATGCAGTTAATCACTGTTTAGGTGTTACTGCTTCCTTTATACATGAATATGTCATCTGCTAGGTTGTCTATGGGCATAGGTTACCGTGATCACATTGACAGATTGTATATGCTTATTACATTATATTTTTTGCAATAATCTATTATTTTATGGTTACAGTTGTCCCACTTGGTTAACCATAGCATGATTCTACTTGATTTTTGCCCTCATATATGCTCCAAAATCCCATAAAATAATATACAGTAGCCTCCCCATTATCTAAAACTGGGTGCCACTGATATAAATTATTTATAAATTAGCTATTTATTTTACTTTTCACCTCACATCGCTACGGAGAACTGTCCCACCAACCCCTGACCCTATAAATACGAGGTACTTACTGGTTTGAAGATGATTATTTCCATCTACCAACCAGAAGCAGAGACAGGGCTTGTCAGCCTTAAATGGTGTAAGATACCTGCACATCTAAGTACGCCATCCTCCAACAATTTAAAATAAAACTCCACAAATCTGCCATCACAAATGCCATCTTCTTTCATTGTCCACCAAATATACATGGACCTGATAACAGATCATTTTTTCACAAATATTTTTGAGTCACTTAAAAAAACATGTTTATATTTTAATTTATAGTATAAAAAGAGGCAATTATTATTACTGTTTTTGCAAGAGAAGCTGCTCACCTGTATATGAATACTGCCTCTAAGCAAATGAAATAAAACCATAGAATTGCCATTATGTATAGTCCAGTACAGTCTCACTCAACAAGTGCATACCTGCAATGCCACATCCTGTCTCTCATATAACTACATCAAGTAGATTAGAAAGGATGGATCACCTTCTGAGTAATGTATATAGTTGCACATAACTTGAAATATTGACCAATGTAATATAGCACAATGCTTTGTAACATCAATAATAAAGATATACATGTGGGCTTGCATCTCCGGCCTATGTCTGTCTGTCATCATCAAGCACATGATAGCCTACTTCTATTTATCTTTTGTATGTATCTTTGGTTGTTGATTCTTAAAGCCTTTCTTGCACAGACAGAAACATTTTTTCTATATTTATTATTATGAGCACAATCTCTGAAATGTATATCCTTTTGTTATTGTTCAAATTATCCAGTGTTTTGTATGCCCTCCAGTACTGTTCAGATTGTTCAGTGTTTTGTACTTACTGGACTAGCCAGAAATGGTCCATTTGGAAATAAGTAAGTAATAAAATAAGTAAGTAATCTGGTCCAAACATTCACTAAAATAATTATTTGTGAAAGTCCTGTTTTCTGAAGTGCTGTCTGGGGCACTGTTCATTATCAAGCAATGTTTTATAGTGTGATGTTTTAATAAATGTAAAACATGCATTCCATGAATGAAACACATAAAGCAAAGTATTTGCAAAATATGGGTTCAGTATACAAATTGATTTTTACTGTCTTCTTGGCCTTGGAAAATAAGTAATTATTTCCGTGTTTGTGTGTATCCATCGAACGTTTATGTGGTAACTCAGATCATCATAATGCTGCATTAATACAGGTAAATGAACTGATGCATATTTTGAATTATACAATGCCTCCTCTAAAACGTGCACGCTGATTGGCCAGCCCAACCAGCGTGCCCATTGTAAATCCCTCAATATACTAACGGAAAAAGGTCCGGTCGCCCGGACTTTTTCCGTTAGTATAAAACACTGTCTCGCTATGTTAAAAGAGTTTAACATAGCGATACAGGTTTAAAAAAAAGCAACGCAGATCTCCGTTGCTTTTTTTAAAGCTTCGCCCTCGGGACCAAACCACGCCAACCGTGGGTAAATCCAGCATTACCCACACCCAGACGTGGGTTATTGCTATATTAATGCACTGTTGGGTTTGTGTCCTTTTATGCAAATATTGCTTTTTAAAAATACTTCTCTTAAACTGTCACCCTAGTTCCTGAAACTTATACAAGTGTCTGGGCTATGTTTACCAAGGATTTTATGCTGCATGGCATTGCTTTTCAAACATATTTTTGTATTTGTTTATTTTTAACTTATTTATTATTTATTTGCATTTACTGACTGAGAAAGTCTGACTGGGTCAAAAAAAAAAACATTTCAGAGGAGACTGATAAAAAAATTCCACATAGTTCATTAACAACTACATAAGCAAAAATACAAATACAATATCTTATAAGTAGAAATAAGAATTAGGTGTTTAAAAACTTATATCAGCAATGTCACTGCTGAATCTAGTGATAAAAACAGTATGCAGCATTATTCTCACAAACAAAATTTGTTGTCCAGCCTACAAAAGTATCACATAAGTGTACTGTCCTGGAAGGTTGTCTAAGCTAGTATCTGTTCCTAGATATATTAAAATGCTTATCATTATCATCAGCCATATATTGCTTCTAAATGTTCTATAGAAACACGTATCTATCCTATTTGGGGTTCTTTGAAGTGTTTGTGTACTCTCATGTGCAATATTATATATGAGTCTGTGTTGTGGTCACTTAGAGTATGTATGATGTTTACTAACATCTAAAATTGTTTACTGAAAATATCTTTAGTTTTAGAGTGATTGTATACCTTTTCTTAGAGCCATAGATATTCCAAGGTCACTTACTCTCATGCCCATTAACACCTTGCCAGTACCCTCCTTCAGGCTGCAAATCTTTTCGACAGGAGGGACATACCAGTCAATCATATGTAAATTTGTGCATACCCATTCAGTCATTTAGTTTATGTTTAAAGGATGAGAGAGAGTCACTCTGCTAAACATGCAGCAAAAGATTTTTTTTTCCAGAGTTTTGGAAGATGCTGGGTTATGCACCTGTCACTCCATTGTGTTTATTTATCTGTTGGGGAAGATATAGGTCCCTAGTTCGAGTATTGATAAAGACATTAGACTTGCAGAGAAACAGGGGGTCCAGGAAAACATGGAGGCTTTAATGGTGCAGTAAGTGAGACATCGATCTCCCTTCAAAAGTCTGTAGAACACTGAACAAACAAATAGAGCTTCCAGTTTCCCTTGGTAGCTCAGGGACTTTAGGCCTGTGATGTTTTTGGTTAGGAACCATTGAGGTATTTCCAGTTGTTTGACATGTTTAGTGAGTATAAGGGAGTGAGTACCTCTTTAGACCTTAATGATATTCCCTTAGAAATTAGCTGGACTAAATGAAAGGATTTTCTAACAATGATTGTTACAAGAAGGTCATAAGAGAGAGAGCTATCAATCCAAGTACCTAGGTACATATCTGCATCTTCATTTTGTAAAGGTGTGTTGTCTAGACAGTATGATTAGAGGAGGGGGTTGTCTGCTAAAAGTGATGATACTATATTTTTTAGCATTTTGCTTGAGTTTATCTTTCCACCCACCAACCATTTACTAGGGTGAGTTTGTTCTTGAAGGTTTTGGTGTCATAAGGGTGGTTTAGGAATAATCTCCAGTTTACAACTATCTGCAAACATTGTTGGCCAGAGGTCTTGGCTCTCTGCTTGGACATCTAAGAATTACAAAACAAAAAGGATAAGTCTCGGCACCGTGCCACGAGGGACACACACCGCTGATCACTTCCATGCTTTCTGATGAGGCACTTACAAATTGCACTGTGTGGGTTTTGTCTATCAGCTAGTTTCTATCAATCTTACCAAATATGATTGATTTTTATCTCCTTGTCTTTTTGGGAGCTTTATCTAGGTACTGTGACTCACAGAGAATATTTCAGAATTTGACCTTTCTACCCATAATATTCTGCTGCATTGCTTTCAGCTGATCAAAGCAACAACAACAAGAACACCATAACTCAGGCACATTATACCCAGAAGAACACTCTCAGCAAACACCATTAAACTATAAGATTGTTGTTTATGCCTCCCTGGGTTATTTGCAGAGCAACAGTACTTTTGTGTAAGAACTACTTCTAGTTATCATCACCATCACATCTCCAATTCTCATGTCACCTTTCTTATCATCTTTCAACTCCTATAGGTCAGATTCAATTTACGCTTGTGCGCTTCTGGAGAAAAGTTGCTACCATGTGGAGTCTGCATGTCCTCCCCGTGGTCGAGTTGACGTATAAAGACATGCAGGTAGGTGCATGCATGAATGGGTGTGCCTTCTTTGAAGATTGGGTGTTGGGCTGGCACCTCGGCACTGCAAAAATCCACTGCCAATCATTATCGGACCAGAGTTCTGCTGTGGCGACCCCTAACCAGGAAAAGCCGAAAGACTTCTGGAGAAATGTTGCTACCATGGCAACCATAAGCACTGCAGTCTTACAAGAGTTTAACATTCACTAGACAATTAGAGATTTCGCAGAAGCATAAAATAATGATAACACCAAAGTCAACAAAACAATTTCAAACTCAAATACCTTGAAAGTCCTGCTGTCAAATAGAAAGAAGACAATCCTAGAAAATGACACCTCAGTGCTGCAAACCCTCACCTCAAAATTCCATATTGAAATCAGCATGGACAAAGTGTTACAAAGAAAGGATTTGGTGAGATACTCAAACTCCAGTGTACCCTCCTTAAGGCTGTCCCCATCTCATCCCACAATGCCAACCAACATAGAGCACAGTGATGTTTGGTGTTTCATCCATCTCCAGACCAACATGAACATGAGTTTATCCAGACTCCTGATCAATGATGACAGCCACATTTCAGTTTTAAAGGTGTCTTATGAGAAAAGCTGTAAACTAATTAACAAGACATTGAAAAGTTATCATGCAATATTGTGCTACAGTAAGTGAAAAAAGAGACAATGCACACTCAGGATAGGTGACTAAATTATTGCCATCTTGCCCACCAGTGCATGAGTCATGTGTTCATGCTTAATATCATTGTACTCTCATTTTGTTGATCTTTTTTTAATTCTTATTTTTCGTTATACATTGAATCCCATATTTTCATTAATTCATTAATACTTACACTTAATGTATGCTTTATTTAAGTCTATTTAACTATTTATCCTAGAGCTTTTTGCAGGAGGACTTCATTAAAATTGGCTACTGCTTAACTGTAAATGAATAACTAGAAGAATTATTATATTCTGCATTACCATTATTCTGTATATCAGTCTAAAAACACACATTTTACTGGGATGAATGAAATGTCTTCCAGCCTCATGAAGGAAGTAATGATTTATAGCTGGAAACTTCATTTCACAGTATTTTGTTGCAATGATGCATTGAAAGGACGCATGCTTTTTTCCCATCTGTTAAAACTCCAGACCATAAAATTGTTGTATAATAATGAAGACTTTCAGATAGTACTTCAGAAAATAGGGCTTTCCAAAAGAGGCATTTCAGTAAACATTTGGACAAAACTGCTGAAACATTTGTTTTGTTTACTTGAAGATGGGGTTAGTTTGAATATGCATGTGACCTCTGCTCTGGGGAGGCATGAGATTATATTTATACAAACTGGGGAAACTTGGCTAAGAGAGTGGGGAACGTTCCCTACTCTTTTTCCTCCTCCTGCTCCCTGTATGAAGGAGGGGTGAGAGATGTCCGAGAGAACAGATATGCAAGGAGTTGCCTTACCAGATAACACTTTGCAATGTCTAGCTAACATAGAGAAGACTGAAACAAATATTTTATGTGGTACAGTTATGAAGAGAGTTGAAATTCAGCTACACAAAACCAAAGATGTGCTGAATTTATTTTTCACACTATATAACAAGAATGTGTAGACTGAATATGATGTAAATGCTTCAAAATGCACGCATTTCCTCTTCTCACACTGATACAGGTAAAGCACCAGCACCTATCTTGTCAGCTGCAGGTATTAGAGAGTCTGAGAGTAAAACAGAAACTCTCAAACCTCTGCAATGTATTTCTGTTTCTAGAAGAATACCTGAACAGGATGTTTTTTGGATGGAGTATCTTAAACATTTGGGAGTACCCGCATTACAAACTAGTGTAATTATCCATGGTAAAGAAGTTTCTGTTTGTTGTTTTACTAGAAAATGAATTTACAATGTGCAAGTGTTTTCAGGCACAGGTTACTATGACTCCATGTTGGAAATATAAATTAGACTAAATAGAAAGAGAAAAACAACTGTTTGATTTAGGTTGGTTAATAAAACTGAATGAGAAAAAGAGTAAAGAAATTACTGGAGAAAGGGTCAGTTTCAGAAACAAAAAGTTAAGCATTTAAATAAAGTGTTTAGTAGCTATAAATGTATATCATTAAATGTAAATGATATCAAGAGTACAGTCAGACGATATATTGTTTTAGCTCTTGCTGTGGCATAGAGGGGTCTATATTAGTTTGTCAAATGGCAGATCATCGAACTACCATTTGTCAAACCCCTAATTATTGAAACAGTTTTCAGCAAAATTTCTCCAAGGGCAAAACAATAGTTGGCCACTATCTGGAATTTGCCCTTTTCCCAATTCTAGTGCGATCTCAGAGTTGGTATATTTAGTTAGTGGGTGTGGGGGTGCAGCCCTCCACATTTGGAGGGGTGTGGGGAGCAAAGCTCCCAACCTGGGTGGGTTTCAAATTGTATTATTTTCTTTATGGTCACTAGGGTGGCCTATCATTGGTTTACCCTAGGAAAAGTTTTGCTGAAAATTCAGTTCACCAATTAGTGGCTTTGATAATTAGGGGTTTTATGAATGGCCGTTTAATGATCTGCCATTTGACAAGTGATATAGACCCAGCATAGAGGGATAATGCCCTGAGTACACTGTGGTCATCCTGGGTGTAATTAGTGGCTTGGGCATCTTAGGCTATGATAAAAGAGGATGGGTGCACCCCTAATGTGAGTGGAGGAGGGAAATGGCATGGGTATAGGGCACAAAACACAGTTACAGTTCCTTGGCAGATGATGGAGCATCAACTGTGAAGTGTTTCCTGATGGTGAGTGTGGCAGCTTGCTGATGTCAGTCCTCTGCAGAAGTTTTGGGCCATTTGGCACTGTCCCCATGGGATCTTACTAGAATGCACACAGAGCAAAAAAGAAAAGAAAGTTACACAAAAATATCCAGCCATAGTATGACTCATCTTCTCACCATCCCTGATCTTAAAAGAACAAGTTCAAAGGAGGCCAGGAGGGGTAGGTAGACTTGACGAATTTGAAGAAGCATAGTGGTCCATTGAGAACGCACACACAACACACACACACACACACACACACACACACACACACACACACACACACACACACACACACACACACACACACGCAAGAAAATCTGGTTAAGGAAACAGAATATAGATATTGATTTTTGTAAGTTATAATTTTTGTTTTTAGAAATAAGAGGGGAATTTGAAGTTATTTGGGTTATTTGGGAAGGAATAATGTTTTTTTTTTTGGTTTAGTATGAAATACTTGTACCTCCCTTTTGTTAAAAGAAAGATTTGTTTAGTAGTTAATAATCATATAGTAGTAATTCAAGGCAGAATGCTAATAGGCAATTGTATTAGTGAAAGAACATTTATCAGATTATGTACTCTTTATGATCCCACAAAGGATAAACAATGCAAATAATATTTTACTAATTTAGAGAAGTATTTATTGCTGAAAGCTATTATTATTTCTAGAGGTGACTTCAATTATTGTAAGGAAAATAAGACATTATACAAAAGGCAGAAATTAAAGTTTTGAAATAGAATAAAACCCACAAAGAGGGTATAATTAATATCAAGATTAATTATATAGTATACTGTGAAATTTGGGGGAAATTCCTGGCAGAAATAAGTATGTAAGATTCTCTGACCATAAAGTTGTTTTTATGTAGACAGAATAAGGACTGAAATTAGGTGTAGGGAATATCTAAGGGGATTGAATGGAAGCTGGGGTGAATCGTGAGATGCACAAAAAAGGAAAGTTGCATGTGAGCTTAGTGTCTCAGAATGAGACAGAGGGATATTGGAAATGAAAATTATCGAAATTAGTTGAAAACTTTTCATACTTTGGTTGAGAAGTGTGATCTGGAATGTTATAAGAAAGGAAGAAAAATAGATAAGAGAAATGAGAAAACTAAATGAATCCTTTGTCACCTACATCTGTGTAAGTGGAATATCTTTTTATGCCATAGTTTACAAATGAAGTGTGTGCATCACAAAAATAAATGTAAAGAAAAGTAAAGGAGAAGGAGGTATAACATGTAAAACTCTTAACTAGGCATGTGACACAAGCAATAGAAGAAGATATAAGAATAGAGGAAATGAATGATACTTTGAAAAGAGGTTCCAAGAATAGATAGATTAAAGTGCAGGTTTTATAAAAATATGGGAGATAATCCATTAGGAATACTGATTCATTTTTTGCAAGAATAGTGGTCAGAGAAGAAAATAGTGCGAATTATTTGAGCATTATTATATTTACATGTAAAAAATGAAAGAGGATAAGAAGACTGGAGATAACTGGCAGTTGCAAGTACAGATTATACATTCCTAGAAAATGTTATTTATTTAAATCTGAATAAAATAATGGAGGATGTAATGGAAGCAGATGTGTTTTTTGGATGGTGGAAGGAAAGGATATTCAGGATTTGTTAATAGTATCATGAGAACTGGTTCTTGAGTTAAAAGTCAAGGTGGCAAAACTAATTATTTTTGGAGATGTATAGATGCATCAAAAGCTTTTTGATAATTTGTTTCATAAGATAATGTTAGATATTTTGGAGCAATATGGATATGGGAAATATTTACTATTTTTGGAGAAATGTATGAAACTATTTTTGTTTTAATGTATACATATTTAAGTTATTTAATTTCTATTCTATTGTTTGGGTTAGTAATGAATGAAATAATAGTGGTATTTAAGAAGAAAATAGAGAGGGAATGGAGAATAGGCAAAAAAATTGTTGTTTCAGTCATTTGTAGTTATGCAGATAATTTTGTGCTCTTACAGTTGAATAATTTCTCTGTGTGTTTTAAAATATTATTTAGAAAGATGAGGCTAGAACTTAAACAAAATAATTATAAAGGGTATGGTGAAATCAGTACATTATTTTAATTGAAAATCCCATAATAACTGTCCAGGCTGTTCTTAAACTATCTAAACTAGTGCTTGCTTTAATGTGATTTGGTAGTCTATTCTATGCATAAGCTATTCTTTCAGAGAACCAGTTAGTATATTTCTCAGTCCTATAGAATCTTCTAATAAGTTGTCTGATGATTCTGTACTACTTTAAGATAAGCCCAAATATTCCCACTGGTATTTGTCTCTAAATACCCTATATCTGAATAAGTTCTCCTCTTAAATATCAATATGAGACACTGTACAAGTTCAGATATTTTAGTCTTTCATAATAACTTAAATTTTCAAATCCATGGATACCCTCTGTATGTTTCTACTGTAATCTTTTCAGTTTACTCATGCTTGATTTCTTATAAGGTTTACATATTGCTATTCCATACTCAGGACTGGGTCTAATATAACTAACAAACAAGGACTTCATGATTTCTGGTTTCCTAGACATTATAAATCATTTTATAGAACCTATAGTTATAAAACTATCATTAATCAACTGGTAGATGTGATTAGAAAAACAGAAAGCTAGATCTACTCATGCCCAGCTCCTCAAATTAATCTAGTTTCAGCCACTGTATACTTATTTAAGTATTCACCTTTCAGTTTATGACTCCTAAATTGCACATGGTTAGTTTTTGATGTCATATCAGTATAGTATTCCCCTATGCCCAAATGGTCAATTTAGCCAAGTTCTTTTGCAGACATGCCCTATCTGTAACACATATAATCAGTTTACCTATTATCAAGTCATCTGCATACAGACTGCAGACCACCTTAGATAAAAAAGATCTGAAAGATATTAAACAAGTATGAGCCTACAATAGATCCCTGTGTGACACCCTGCCTATAACCTCAAATTTTATGTGTCCAATCATTGTATAATATTTTCCATGTCCTATTTGTAAGCCATAAAGCTATCTGTCTTATCAAGAGTACATCGATACCTAGTTATTCTAATTTATTGATCAGTGTTTTGTATATGAACCTGTCAAATGCTGAAGTTAAATCTAGAAAAACTATATCACAGCACCATTTTCCATTCACAGCTGTTATTATACTTTTAAAGAGCACTATCTTATAGGTGGTAATAGATCTATTTTTAATATATGGTAGCTGATATATGGATACACATCCCAAGCTTTCCAATTCTGACAATAATTTATCCAATAAAACCTTCTCCATTATTTTCCACAACATGAAAGTAAACTTATTGGTCTGTATGACTCTGGGTTTATTCTTCTTCCATTTCCCTTAAAGACAGGTTTAACAAGTGCATGTTTCCAACTATGAGGAATCTCCCCATATTTATAAAACCTAGTAAAAGAAAGATATAATGTTACCATACATTTATGCCAAAGTATTCTCAGGTCATTATTACAAATTCCATCTCCTCCGCTTTGTTTGGATCCAGTTTGCGTAGTTCGTTTTTCAATATAATCTAAGTTTATTTCAGTATCTGAGGTTACCTGGATGTCACTAGGACAATTTATCACCCCCATTGTGGAGCCAAACTGCTTTGTATAAGATTTTGTAAATATATCTGTAATCTGCTGTGTCTCAGAATAAATTTTAGAATCTACACAGTTTATCAATTTGTATGTCTTTACTCCAACCACATTGTATGTATCTAAAACATTTGTTTTCCTATTATGCTCATTATCTTTATATAAATTTTCTTCAAATTATTCTTGATTTTGTCTCACAATATGTTTAATTTCTATGTCCAGCTTGTTTATTTCAGTTTTCCAAGTCATAGTTTAACCTTTTTTTCCATTTTTTTAGATTTTTTTTTGTCTCTCACTTTAATCAAGTATCTTGTTCTTATGGAAATATATCCTCCTGATGTTAAACATTTTTTGATTTTTGCATTCAAATAATTTCTTCAAAACTTTCCACATTCCTTCTGCAGGTTGTCCACTGGACACATCACTCCAATTAGTTTTACATAGTGACTGCTTTGCTTCCATATAATCTGTAATTAATCTTCTTTGCATTGCTTTAGATTTCACTTTGGCAGAATTATCTAGCAACAATTTAACCTTTCCAACCCTATGATCTCCGCACATTAATGATGGTAAAACTTGACATAAAATAACACTAATTTCCTTAGGAACGCCATATCTAATATGTTCCATTCCCTGGTAGGCTTTTTTTTACAATCTGAAACAATTGTTTTTTTCTTGAACATACACTGTACATAATTTCCTTACTGATGTTGTTGAATCAATATTATTCCAGTCTGTTTCTGGTAAATTTAAGTGTGCAGCCACTATTATTCTTCTCACCTATGTTTCATGCAAGAAATGCATGAATTCCTCTAGGTCATCAGCACTTGATTTTGGAGGTCTATTCACTCCAACAATTGTTTTATGTTCTAGTGTAATCTTTATTGTTCCAGTTATACAATCTATAGTATTGGTGTTATCATTAAACAGGTATTAATCATAGGATGTTGGCAGAAAGGAGTTGATTCTTAATTACTAGAAGCCTTTATTGCTAGAATTAAAAGGGGCAGTTAAAATATGGAACATTTGCTGTCATTAAAAAAAGAAGTTATGTCTGATAATGTCAGTGTTGTTCATTAAAGCTATTTTTCTAGCTCAGGTATACCCTATGCCTAAAATGTTAAGGGGTGAATGAGTGGGATTGCTCATTTGTGGTAATGTGTGGTACACACATGAACCCAAGTCAGAAAAGAATTTTATACAATTAGGAGTCAGAAGGGGCACGACTATAGATTTTAGGCATTTTTGAATTTAAAAAAGTAATCAAGGCTATTATGTTGTCAAGTTATTTAGAATACATGTTTCTAGTTTTGTTAAACCTTCAAGAAAGATGATGGACATAAGAGGGACAGTATACTTTAAGAATAGGAGAAAACTTTAGCTTTGAAATGGTTTAGTAAAATGGAATGTAGTTAGTAGAAATTTATGGTATACATAGATTGTTAATGCATTGTATGTTACTCCAGTCCAGAAACAAAAGGGGAGAGAATTATGAAAAAAATCTCTATAGAAGAAACTGAACAAATATTATACACATGTATAAGATTTAATATGGTGAATTTCACATACAATATTCCAGTTAAATCAGAAATGAAATATAGTTTAAAAGAAGAGACAATGAAACACTTGATTTTTGAGAGTAATAGACTTGCAGGTTTTAGGGATATATTACCTGAAAGAAATGGAGTAGTCCCTTTAAAACTAAGGGAGGAAACAGAATTTTCTAACATGGAACAAGGGAATCTGACTGAAGTCATCTGGCTTTTGAAAGTGTCAATCATAATGTATTTAAAAAAAAAACTAGCTCACTCTGATTTTTCAGCTGTTGTCTTCATTCAGTATCATTGTGAACAACATTAAGATAGATTTAAGCACTTTCTCCAAGGTCTTCCCGGGGATCTGTTTTAGGTCTTTTACATCTTCCTTTTTAATAAGCAATCTACATATTTGTTCACTGATAATGTTGTGATTACTAAAGCTGGTAGATGATCCATTTTAAACAAATTGCTACAGTCTAACATTTGATCCATGTGGAAACAGCTTATAAACAATAAAATCACTATTACTACTACAAAAACTACATTGATGGTATTTGAAACTTCACCATGACTCTGCTCTAAACAAGCTGTATCTGTTAAAGATCCAAATTAGACCTCAATCCATAGAACCACTGAAAAAAAAAACAATGAATGATACATATACAGCAATTATCTTTCTACCCCACATGGAACAGCTTAAAGCAGAGTCTTAAGCAGCCTAACATCTCTGAAAACAATTTGTCGGCACTGTATTAATTAGTGTTTAATTGCCAAGGATGAAATATACCTTACCTACTGCCAGTTCTCTCATCAAAGCACTACATACTTAATACCACTGAAAATAAAATATTACAGTTCATACATCCTTCCCTTAAGGCTTAATATCACAGCCCAACCATAAAAAGACCAACTATTTTCTGTAGCTATAAGACTTACCTTTCTTCTCAATACTCTAATCTTCAAACATCTCAAAACATTCTCATCACTAAAAAAGTCATCTTCATCAACTCCCTCCTATCAAAACTGCAATATTTCTTAGATATTATTAAAAAACAATTCCCCTAAAATTGCTTTAGAATCTAGAAAATATTTTCCCCATGAATCTCAAAACTAAATCATCTCCCTAGATGCAGGAAAAATCTACAATAATTTCTTAAAATACATATGTGGTGTAACTGCATAAGAGATACAGGATACATTCCAGAAGACAGTTGCTCCACATCACGGTAAAATTTTGAATAATAACTATGGTTGTATACTTCAATTAATTCCCCAAACCAAAACCTCTGCAGGGACGGTAGGTGCACAGGCTCAAAAGGCAATATAAAAAAACAAAGCAGCCAGCACTCAACTGGAACAAATATCTAGTTTTAATGTACAAAAACAGACCGGTTTCGGCCCACAGGCCTTTTTCAATGTAAAACACATCAGCACATTCCCCATCTTATATATCATAACATAATAGAATAAATATATCCCATTAAACAATTATTACAAATGTTCATTAAGACCAGGTGGAAACAATCCCCCCAATTTTACTATCCAAGACTTTTCTTTTTTGTTCAAAACATTACGACAACCACTTTTCATTGATCTATGTCCTAACACCCTATCAATAATAATGAATTTAAATATCGCTGTCTTGTGTATAATAGTATGTTTATATAAGGCATTAGCCAGATACTTATTTCTAATGCTACTTAGATGTTCTGAAATATGCAATTTTAATGGTCTGGAAGTTTGACCTACATAAAAGGCTGTGCAAGAGCAAATAGCCAGATATATAGCCGAGTCACTATTACAATTGCCAAACATTCTGATAGAAAAACAAAAAAACTGGATGTGTTCTTACTTGAAAATTCATTAGTTGAACATATGAATTTACAAAAAGAGCAATGGCCACAGGGGTAACAACCCACCACTTGTGTACCATCTATAGTAGTTTGTACAGAATTTATAGAGGGTAAAAAATGTTTATAGTGGCTAAAGTAACTACTTAAAGTTTTCCCTTTCCGAAAAGAAAAAGAGCATCTCTGACCTAACAACTCACTCAACCTGTCATCTGTTAATAAAATGTCCCAATGTTGTTGTATCATATCTAAAAATCTATGAGTGTTCCTACCATAGGTGGTAGTGAATCTAATTTTGTTGCTAGAGCAAGGGTCACAATCTTTGTATTTCAAAAGGTCTCTTCTTGAATATGATTGTACTTCCCTACTAGTCTGCCTAACCTGTGCCAATGAATAGCCTCATTCAACAAACTACCTACAAGGTCATTATCAAAATGTATATATTATTCAGTATTGGAACATATTCTATGTATTCTCATAAACTGTGATTTAGGTATGTTTGCTGTAATGTGCTTAGGATGACAACTGGATGAGGGGAGTAAAGTGTTGGAATGGTGGGGTTTTCTATATAATGTACTAGACAAAGTTCCCTCAGATTCTTTAGACACTTTAACATCTAAAAAAGAAATAGATATAGCATCATAATTTACTGTAAACCTGATACCCCACTTGTTTTCATTCAAATATTGAACGAATACCTGTAAATATACATCTGATTTCCACACCTTCCAGCAGTCATCCAAAAATCTACGCTAGATATCAATCTCACCAAGAAAAATGTTTTGATATATATCATATATTATTATCTGTTCCAAATACCCCATGAAAAGGTCAGCATAGATGGGTGCAAATGATGCACCCATTGCTGTACCCCTCAATTGCAAAAAAACATTTGGTATTGAAGAAAAAAACTTTTTTAGAAAACACATGCTCCATTAAGCATAACAAAAATGTATTGAAACCCGGGCAATATAAGGACATTCTGTTTAGCGAATATTCTAAAGCACACAAACCAGCCCAATGAGGAATACTAGTATATAAAGACCCAATAACCCAAAGTATAACTTATATATGACAATGTATAAATACATGATATTTTTAGTATAAGTTACACAATTTCACTAGGTGTAACTGAAAAGGGTTACTTAAAATAACAATAAGTTATACAGTTTTAGTGGGTGTACTTGCCAGTCTGGACACCAACCTCATACATTTAATTTAAGTATATACTACATGGGGCATGTTGAACTTAATATATTTACTTTTTTTCTCCAAGTTTTATTTGCTTTTACAATATATATATATATATATATATATATATATATATATATATATGTGTATATATATATATATATATATATATATATATATATATATATATATATATATATATACATTATGCACAGGGAAGGGGAATAATTCATACCATAAACAGCATTGTTACATGCAAATCAAAATGTCAAAGTTCCAGATAATATTTCCTTTTACATTTTATCCTTTTTCACATTTCATCATCAACATTTCAAGTCTGTTCCAACAACCATAGTTTAATGAGTTTACTCTTAAATCTTAATTTAAGTATTTGCTTGTTTTTATATAACATTGCAGCTAACTCCAAAGTGCAGCAAAACATGATGAAGAGTAAAATTTCCATTCTTGTAATACTTTTTCTGGCTACAGCCATTAAACTTCTGAAATATTACAAGTTGTTCTTTATTAACACCTTTTGGTACAGGTACATTTATAAGGATTATTTAACTATCTAAAATGCAGTTATATTTCCATAGACCTTTGAAATATGTTTTATTTCTAATTAATATGAATCTTTCTACAATTAAAATGGTATTCTGCCAGTCAGCTTTGATCTCTTTTTCTTTTGCATCTTCTTCAGACTGGTTTATTTGATTTATTAAATTTGTAAATTTTATGTGTAATAGATACTTTGTGAATATAATTCCACATGAGGATTTTCCAATAAGCACCAGAAGAAGTTTATCAACTGATTTCAGAATTACATTTTTATTTTATTCTCTTCTTTTTTGTTCTCTTTTTTTAATCATTTAGGTCATTAGTGTCAAGGCAGTTCCCATAGTTTATTATTACTATTATTCAAAGTAAATTTATACATCCTGGATAAGCTTTTCTTATGGACTATTTGTCCTTTTATAATTGAAATTAAATAATCATATAAACCATGAGTAGCTTTCTTTCCATCTAATTTTAAAAACATGTTGTTTTTATCATTTATCTAATACTATGGATTAATAATTCTTCTAAGTTGTCTGTTGACATCAATTTTTCTTTGTTAAAACAATCATGCCAATGTATTGTATTATTATCTTTTATAAATGTCATGTTAATAAAATGACTTTCTTAATGTATGTGCTACAGGAAAAATGTAAAAATTCCATTTTTTAAAAGTAGGGATTTTAGAAATATAAAGTGTTTTTAATAGTACTCATATAATTAGAATTAATTTTTGTTGTAAAACTTTCATTGATATAACATTTTATTAATGATACAATTGTTAATGACGCTTTCACTAATAAAAGTATTGATTATTTGTTCATGCATACTTTTTCTATTGGCTAATAGTGAAGGGTCCAACCAATAAATAAGTGTACCAAATGTTTATGCTAATGCACATTACTGACCTGGCAATCCAATTCATCCTCTTTTCTAAAAACTAATGTGATTAATATATGCTGTTCTGGGTTTATGGAATGCCACAGGAAGGAAATTAATAACTTAACCATTTTTAAAATAACTTCTTTTAAGACATTAAATATGTAGCTTGTAATATATATATAATATTGTTGGTATGACTATCCTTTTGATCAGTGTCAGTCTTTCTTCAAATGTGAAGTAGATAATATTCCAATTTTTATTAAGTGATTAATTTATTTGATCAGGTTTTCAAAATTAATTCTTATAATTAGAGTTTACATCTCCTTGTATTTTTATCTTTAAGCATTGTACCTCCTGTTTATCCCAGTAGAAATTGGGCTTCTCTTTCAATGCTGAATTTAGTTGCTGATTTAATAAAATGGTTTATATTTTGTTTTCAGTAAATATCATTCAGGGCATAGACTGAAATGCTTTAGTTTCATTATTTATTTTACATACAGATTAATTTATTTTCCCCGTTGGCAACAAAATATTATCAGTGAATAGTTGTATTTTATATTGGAAAGAATTAGAAATCTTAATTTTCTATTATTATTAATACAATTTGCAAAGTATTCTAAAACAAGGGCAAACATCAATTAAGATAAAGGACAAGCCCTGCCTTATGCTCTGGGTTAAATATAAAGCCTGTGAATTAAAATGACATGCTTAAATATAAGCATCAGGAGTTATATATAGATTTTTTCCATCAGAAAGTTGTATTGATCAACGAAAGAATATTGGTTGAAAAAAACTAAACACTTCCAGGAATTGGTCTGTCTAATCCTGGTATCTTACTGTACTTACTTTTTTAATATGTTCCTTAATTTCAATTAAAATTTAAATAATGTACTGATTGTATTTGTTGTTTATTTAAATATATTTTAAATTTCTTATGTAGGTTTTCTTAAATTGAATTAAAATCTATTGAATTATGTTCTTTTCAGTTTAATTTAGTTAGAAAATATTTAAAAATCATCAAAATGTCCTCTACATTTGAAGTTTCTTTTTTCTTGTGACTGGATTGTTACTAGAATTAATATGGTTCCCCCTTTGTACACTCTTTTGATCTCATTTGCTAGCCTGTGAACACCCTTTGGTGACATTACATAGGCATGCAACCTAAATTTTTCTAGAGGTATTTCTGTTTCATGATTTAGTATAACTTTGCACTGTTTAGTTAAATTCTTAATAATATCAATATTATTTTTTTATTCTTATTTTGTTGAATTATTTTGGTTTCTGCAATTCATCTTATATTTTAATATTTCATTATCCCATTGTTTAGGTTTTATGACATCAAATTTTTATCTTTTCACTGATATACTTTTTAAAAGAATTCCTTAGAAATACCTCATTAACTTTACCACTGTCATTAAACATCAAATATTCTTCCATTTGCTTGAATATTCTCTAAACTCCTCCAACTTGGTCATATAAGCAGGGGTTCTATATATAAGATGGAAGCTTCTTGACTTCATAATTTTCTTTAAAGAAACTGTATAGAGGTCTGAAAAAGGGCAAGAAATGTTTAATATTTTCAGTGTTGCTTGTTAAACCTAAAGAAACATAAATTATATCTATACTGGTTTGAGTTCCAAATAAATGAGAATAATGAGTGAAGTAAACTGAACTACTACCTGCTTAAACTACTACTTTGGAACCTATAATTTTATTAATAATTGTAGGCATAATTTGAGACTTTTCCATAATATTGCTGTACTGCTTCTTTTCTTCTTAAAGATGAGGAGATAGGTTCTTAGCTATTGTTATTCAAAAATTGTGTATAATTCTCAAATAGATGAGTTTCTTGTAGAAATATACTATCACCATTATTTATGGCTGAGTATTTCACTTGAAGTCCCCTTTTATTGCTGCTTTTTAATTCCTTGATATTAATAGATATCTTACACTTATTCATATTTTATCATGCAACTAATCACTATGGTGCTAGATGCTGATATATGTATATAGTAATCTGAATTTAATTGGTTGACTTGTCTTTCTATATAAGATGATTTTTTTGTAAGACAATGTAACTTTGATATAACACAGTTTCTTAAAAACAAGAAATCTAAACTAATTATTATTTTAATTACTAAACAAGAGTAAAAATCAGTTTCCAATTAACATACAATACCATCTAAACTGGAATACACCATTCTCAGTTTGCCTACAATTTAAAAAACTACCAAAACTAACCTACCCAGAAGGTTCTGATGAAGTTTCCATGTTAGGGGATGAAAGTGCTTAATATATTATTAGAGACTTGTTTGGTACTGTGATCTACTGAGCATTTTGTGGTATGAATTGTTTTTGGATCACTCTGCCAACATTTTGTTTTGGCTTGGTTCTTCATAAATGTTACTAAAGCAATGGGTGAAGGCAAAACAATACATAACTCATATCTAGACCTCACAAAAGCATTCAACACCATCCCACACTTGGGTAACATAGATAAATCAACTAAGTCTCCATCCCTGTTTAACTCATTGACTAGTGCATTGGCTCACAAATAGCACCCAGAAAGTTAGGGTGGGCAGCACTACTTCCCCAAAGGATCTGTCACTGGCAGTGTTCATAGGTTCATACCTGTGTGAGAGACTAACAACCACTTCAGCCTTTATAAGCCTAGCCATGTGACCCAAATGTATCCCATGAGTTATTGTGCTTTAGATGTTATTTTAAGGGAGCTTATGGTAGCTAGGGCATTATTTAACTGCTACCTCCGTCCATGAGAGACCTAGGTATTAGACTAGGGGTGAAATTCTGATTTCCCATCCACTGGTCCAGGTTACACTTGAATATGGTTAGGGAAAGGCTCTGCTTAAAGTGGATGGGAAGCCTATTCCAGAGAATAGGGATTCTCTGAGATATATACCTATCCCACCAACATGTCGTCTTTAAGTCACAAGCAAAGTTTAAATCTTTAGATCTAGTAGTTTTGGTGCTGTTCACTTGCGGATATAGATTCATAAGATGTTACTAGGCTATTGATTTGAGGGTCTTTACAAGCCTAGCAGTTAAATCCCAGTATAATACTAGGTGAGAGTATTTTCTATGCCCAAGGTTTTTCTAGCAAGGAGTACCCATGCCCAGGAGAGAAGCTGGGGCAATCCCTGGCAGAAATTTATGGTTTCCCATCCACTTGTCCAGGTTGCCCTTAAACAGAGTCATGGATGTGCTCTGCTTGACATGGATTGGAAGCCTATTGCATAGGAGAGGTAACCTCTGAGAGATGTAGCTATTTCTCCAACAGGTCCTGTTTATGCTGCAAGCTAGATTGATGTCCCTGGAATGGGTGACTCTAGTCCCATTTGACTTACGGATATACAGCATTTCCATTAGATATGAGTCAGAGACAGCCTTGTAAACCAGACATAAGTCGCCTATAAGTAGTCTATATGGTACTGAGTACAGTGACAGTGACTTCAGTCTATCCATATAAGACATTTGCTAGAGACCCTGAATTTTCTTAGTTAGAATTTTCTGAGGTCTCTCAGGTTACTGCAGGTGTCTGGAGCTGTACATACTAAAGGGAGCATTATATTCAATAACAGGCCTGATGAGAGATGAGTACAAGAGAGTTATAACCTCTTTTGTTCTTGAGGCAATGTCGTTGCTAATCAGGTGAGCGATATAGAATGCCTTCCTCACCACAGTAGACACATGGTGGTCAAAGCTGAGGTCACAGTCAACTTGTGTTCCCAGGTCTCTCACTACAGAATTGGTACTTAGGGTATTATTGTTTATTTTATGATCAGCAGGGACATTGTTTTTACCTAAGGGAATGATGACACACATTGTTTAGCATTTAGTTGAAGACCATGGCTTTGGCACCAATAATTGGTCTGTCTAAGCCCCTTTTGAAGTACACTGACATCGCTAGAGGATTCAGTAATAGCACCTAATTTCCAGTCATTTGCAAACTTGGTTAGCCACAACCCCTCCGTTTTGGCCTGGATTTCTGAGAAGTATATGCCAAAAAGAGGGGGCCCAGCACTGACCCTTGTGGGACCACAATAGTGACAGGTCTGCTGGTAGAGGTGAAGTCTCCCACTTTGACTTGAGTGTTGTCCATCTGTGAGCCAGTTTGCAACCCACCTGACATCATAGGGTTGATATTCAACTGGGTTAGTTTGTCAATGATGCCCGAATGTAGGATAGTGTTGAAGGCCTTGACCAAGTCAAGATAGGCTGTGTGCATGGCTTTGTCCTTGTCTGTGGCTCTGGTCATGTTCTTGAAGTTGTCTACCAGGTTTAGCAGGCATAACCTGCCCTTGACAAAACTAAAATGGGATGGATCCAGGGTTTGGAGGTCACCTATATCGTTATTTATGAGGTCCATGATGATTCAATACATTGCCTTACAGATGAGACTGGTTAAACTTATGGGTCTATAGTTAAGAATGCAGCCAGGAATGCCATCTGGTTCCATGGAGGCTGTGTTCTTAGCCTTTGAGAGAGAGCATTGATGACTTGCTCTTTGGAGATGCAGGGAGTAGGAGATGACGAAGACATGGATTGTGGTATGCTTGTTGTGGATAATGGAGTGAAATTCTCACCAAACCTGTCTGCTAGCAGGTTTGCAATTTCTGCAGGGTCAGTGTGTGTGATACCATCCAGAATTAGTTCAGCACACATCTGAGTCAACCTTTTAGGTTGCAGATGTAGCTGAAGAAAGCCTTATGGTTATCCTTGGCTATGGTGGCAAAATTTTTCTCATAGTTGCTCTTTGAAGATTTTACATATTAGCTTGTTTAGGCTGAGGATGGTGCTCTTCCAGTTCAGTGATCTCACTTTTATATTTTTAGATAGCAGCTTATTTCACTTACTGCATAATTTATTAATGCTAGATATCCACCAGGATGGTTTGCTTTTTCTTGAGGATCTTGCTTTAATCCTATCCGGCATGGCTGTGTCTATACATTTGTGTAGATGTTTATTCAGGGCATCAGTGTATAATTTATTATAGCTGTCAATGTCATCTGTGGAAACTGGAGCTTGGAAGTTAATTATACCTTCCCCTAGGAGGGTATAGTTAGCTTTGATGAAGTCCTTTAGCCTGACTTTTCCTTTTGGGAGTTCTGGAGCTACTGCTACTTCAAAAATGACTGATTTATGGTCAGATTTAATCAGTGCAGACCCTGCACTTGAGGCGTTGCATCAGTTAGTCATACTGGTGAGGACCTGGTCTAGAATACTGGAGCCCTTTGTGGGGTGGTGCACTATTTGTTCCAGGACATTTGAGTTAATAAAGTCCACAAACTTTTGTGCAAGTGAGTTTGGGCTTGTATAGGTTTCCCAAATAATGGAAGGATAGTTGAAGTCACCCATGATTCGGGTGTTAGGATGTACCTTAATTGTACCAAGTAGGTCTAAATAAGCTGCGTGGGCATCTTGTTTCATGGAAGGGGACCTATAACTGCCAATGACCAGAAGAGGGGGTGTTACCCACGGTAATTTGGACTTTGTGTAGCTCCACAGAGTTTTCTTGTCTAATCAGTCTAGAGGTGTAATTATCTTTAATGAAGATAGATACTCCACCTTCTTTGGTTCTCACACCTTCAATTTGTGATCTGAAAGTATGAAAGGCATTGTAGCCTTGCAAGGCCAGGATAATTTCTGCAGTCTTGAGATAGGTTTCTTTGACTGCACAGACATCACATCTTCCAGGGAGAGGAGTGCTTCCAGAGAGTGCAGTTTCTGATTTAAACTCCTAGCGCTTAGCAGCATGACCCTTAGTTTCTTTATGTTTGATATTTTCACATCGGGAATTTTGTTTTTGTGACCATGCCTAAAAAAGGCATTATGGGGGAGGCAAGTGCCTTAGCCAGCAACCAAAAGTCTAGAGGTGCCAGGTGAAGATCATCTCTGGCAAAGCAGTGTGGTCTATCCACCATGTCATCTCAGGCTGACAAGAACTGGATCCCCTTAGAATAACACTAGAAACTAAGACAATTATTTAAATCAATCATTCATTTCTGTTTATATTGTTGTTTTATCCTAGGTGAGGGTAAAATTCTGCTCAAAGCTAGGGACATACCCACCTGGCACATATATTCAGAGAGCTCAATCATGTTTCTCTTCATGTAGTCCAGAGAGGTACATCTCAAGTAGTTCAAACCAAAATGAACTATGATGGAGTCATAACAATACTTGTTGGTGAGAGACTGGAATGCATATGTGATCTGGTGAATCCTTGCAGCAAACAGGCAGCTGATCGTAACCTTCTCCTTATTCAACCTGGTGAGTGGGGCATCTGTATGTCCCACTATAGAGTCTCCTATAACTAAAACATTTGGAATAGTTGTGTATTGTCTTAAGGGCTTATTTGGTGATAAACAGGTGCTAGTGTTTTTATGTGTATTGGGATATTTGGGTGTTGTGTTAGGTGTAGCATGCTTGTGTTTTGGAGGTCTCTGGTGTTTAGGTAGGTTTCTGGAGAGTACATCTGCATATGAAGGTTTATGTGTTGGGTGCATGTCATGTTACAAATAGGAGGCATGGTGTGTGAGCTGACAACCTGTTTAGTGTTGCTATTCTGGGAGTGAGAGAGCAGTGATTCTAGATTCTTAGTGTAGTAGCATCTCTTGCAAATTGTACTGGAGTGATTTAAGAGTAAAGCATTGTCAGTGTACATGAGGCAGGGAGCTATTTTAGGGAGACTTATCTATGGGGTGTACCAAACCTCTCAACCTGGAAACATCAAAAATCTGGATAAAGGCCCATGAAAAGTAGGTACAACAGGCCAAAAATCTGTGTGCTGATTAACATAAAATTTGCTTACATAATTATGTAACTCTGCCCACTCCAATGGGATTGTGGGATACCAACATTCAACCGCAAAATGAAGAACAGGCAAATATTAAACACAAAATAAAACCAGAACAATAGTGTTTTATTTATAGTAACATTTGAACTTCTAGCATTCAAACTTTGAACTTGTGTAAAACTAAAATGCAATTTTATTTTGTAAAAAGAACATTAACCACTACACTCAACTAGAAAGATTTAAAATGAACTACTAAAGAGAAGTGGATGCAATTTGTGGCTGCTTAATTGGAGTTGTCATAGCCTGCCATTCTTAATGATTGCCATCTATAAAAATTAAAATAATCTGCAGTATATGTTCTTAGCCCCTGTTACTGTGGACCTCAAACATCAGAAAATCATATGAGCCTTTCTTATCAGAAATGGACTTTTGGGTCTGTCTATATAAAAATGTAAAGTTTGTACTTTACAGAAGTAGACCCTCCCAAGCACATCCTCAAATGAAGTAGACAATGTACACTATTGCTTTGCTATTAATATTAAATAATATTAAATGGAGTATACATTTTAACATCCATCTGAAGATGTTTTGATTTCAAGTAAACCTGATATAAGATAGTTATCATTTTAAGTACACAACATTTTCAGACAGGATTGAACCTCTCTAGAAACATACCCGAGTCTCCGGTTTGAAATGATGAGCTGGAGTAA